>NW_015670976.1:477237-491973 GCF_001515625.1 Sinocyclocheilus rhinocerous | reverse complement strand
TATTAAGGAAGGGGGAAAAAAAGGTTTTCATTTACTTTTTGATTTTTCCATAACAACAC
Source organism: Sinocyclocheilus rhinocerous (assembly GCF_001515625.1). Classification (NCBI taxonomy): domain Eukaryota; kingdom Metazoa; phylum Chordata; class Actinopteri; order Cypriniformes; family Cyprinidae; genus Sinocyclocheilus; species Sinocyclocheilus rhinocerous. The sequence continues at coordinate 491,914 of NW_015670976.1, read as the reverse complement.
TTTCCATAATCAATCAACTTTGGCTTCCTGGAGACTGAAAATGTCTAAAATACATTATGTCCTGAAACATGTTTTATTTATTTATTTATTTTTAATTCAACTACATTCTAAAACAACAGCAAATTATTCAAACACAACATGACACGTGTTTACCTGGATACTTACATATCGCAGCTGTCATGACTTGGTGGTTAAAAAAAAAAAAATTGACAAAGAATGTCACAGAACTGGCTTTGTGTCATTCTTGACTGTGTTTACCTGGATACTTACATATCGCAGCTGTCATGACTTGGTGGTTAAAAAAAAAAAAAATTGACAAAGAATGTCACAGAACTGGCTTTGTGTCATTCTTGACTGTACACCTGGGCATGACAGCACGCTCACACAATAGTTTCCTCTAGTGTTCACAACCACAAACTTCAAACCGGGAGAAAAGAAATGAAACAAACAGAAAAAACACCGTACCTGTCCCTCCAGCATGTCTCTCTGCATGCCTGGTCTGTCCTGCTCGGTGCTGTTGGTCCTCCTAATGGAGAGACTGTGCGACTTGCGCTTCTGTTTGACTTGACGGGCGGCTGCGCTGTTTCCACTTTCAACAGGCATCACTCCTCAGTGACGTCCCTCTACGCAACTTCCTACCTGAAACTGAGCAATCAAACGGCAGGGTTTGCCCCATCCCACAGCAACGGAGGAATATAATGTGCTCTTTGCTGGACACTTCGTTGTACACCCTATTTCTGTCTGTGATATATAAATAACAAGTTAAACATTGAGGGAGGAAACAGTAGGTAAGCCTTTGTTGATGACATACCGGAGGAACATGTTGTCTTTACTGGCTGTAAGTTGATTTAATGCTAGTTATGTATACATCGTAAAACTGAAGCGTTCAAAGGAAGCTGTTGTAAAACTCGAAGAGACGTTTTGACTGAGCAGGTGATTATGACTCCAAATGTCAAGATGAATCTCATGAAAACGGTCAAAAAATGTCCAGGACATATTTCACCACAAAAAAAGAAAATAAATGAAGTATATTTTAGTAATTTAGCACATTTGTCACTAAAGTAAAGTAATTAATTAAAAACTAAAGTAATTTAGTACTAATTTAGCAGTAATTTATCTATTTTTAATTAAGAACACTGTCCTCATTTTAGGTAACTTATTGTAATTTGAATTAGTTTAATATGAATATGAAAATATGATATTTTCTATAAATAATATTTTAGATTTTATAATAATAATAATATTATATTATAATATTTCATTGTAAAAAGAAAATAATGACTGACTGAACAGAAAGATTTTCATTTAATTTTTCGCATTCCTGTGACAAAATGTATTGCTTAACAGCACTTTCCTCATATTGTTGTAGCCCAAAATTTTATTATTATTTCTTTACAATATTAAGAATAATCTTTTCATTTTGCATTTAAAAAAACAAAACATTCACATTACAATAAAAAATATTTAAGAAGAAATTAGCTTAATTATCATGAAAATGGTCATTAAGATTTATGCGTTATTTTCTTTATGCTAAATATAATTTCAATTTTTTATTTTTTATTTTTTTTTTAGGGTGAAATATAACTTGGACATTCGCGTTTTTAGATAAAGCAATGGGTGTTATTGTAACGTAAAATGAATATATTAAGTGAGTTCATGAAGTGTTAAATTAAAAGTTAAACTCATTATCAAAAAAGCAAGCAGACCTTTATCCACAACAACATACAACAAAAATGTTAATGTCAGCCTGAGCATCTTAACAACTCGTAAAGTAAAAATAATTATATATCAAACATAATGCTAAATAAGGAGCATGCAAAAAAAATTTAAAAATCCAAATACCAGCCATGAAGAGCAGTGAATGATAAAGAAAGCAGACACATCCTCAGATGACCGCTTAAAGTGATGAAGAAGATCTCAACAGGAAGCCCAGGGCCGCACTCCAGCACTGAACACAAAACAACACCATCTATCCTTCACAAACATGACAATGAAGAGAGGAAAAGCTGCAGGCACGGAGTGACGGCATTCTCACAACCTAAAATAACAGAGAGGAGGTGGACGGATGGAGAGCAGGTAAAACAGACAGCTTTGAGCTGATGAGGTTAGTGGGTATGAACAACTCATATGTGGAAAAAAATAACATGCATGAAGTATAAGCACCTGCAGCATCATGCTCTGGACTTTAAATCCAGTTCTGTCGTGCAAACTGTTGTGTTCGATGCAACTCTCCACTGATAGAAATCATTACATAAGTTGCGTCCCAATTGACGCACTTATAGACTATGCCCTGTGTACTCAGCCGTGTAATGTATGACTTTTGTAAGGTTATTTTGTCATTCATAATTGGAGTCTGATAGCCCCTCCTGGTTTTTCGGTTCAAGGCAGGGTATGTGATTTTTCAAAAACACTTTAGAAAACTGGTGCTGTGTGTACATTAATGAGGAAAAAAAATTAACTTAAATGATTTTAGCAAATGGCTGCAATATAACAAAGAGTGAAAAATTTAAGGGGGTCTGAATACTTTCCGTACCCACTATATATATACACACACACACACACACACAGTGCCATGTAAACACCATGGTAATGTCGTGGTATATTGTCCGAAAATGTTTCTTCAGATGTTTTAAAGTGTTTTACAATGTACAACTTCTTGCAGACCACTTATGAAAACATTTGACTGCCTGTGACTGCCACAACATCAAAAACGTCAGGTTTTATTATTATTCTTGTCTCAAACGTATAACAATCCTTGATCGAACACACACACACACACACACACACCTGATCATAAACACAGAGACACACACAGCAGTTTGAGACAAGGTCAGCTGGCCTGCTCGGTTAAAACAGCACTAACCCAGTAAAACACGCTGCTCGTTCTCAGCCACGGGCCCCGTGTGTCAGGTGTGTCTGACAGCAGCTGTGATGAGAAAGTCTAACTCGCCTGATTATCAGCTAATCCTCCATCATGACAAACAGCAGCGCCTCTGCTTTCAGTCATACTCACAGTTATGAGCGCGTCTGTCAGTCGCTGATGGTGGGGTGCTGTGTATTGGAGTCCTCTAGCATGATCCACACAAACACACACTGCTGATTCTCTCAACTAATTCACCGGGATTTTCACACTTTGTGTGAAATGTTTTGTTTTTTTTATAAAACCCGACACTGTCAGCAGAGTGTGAAGCAAGAGGAAATGACAACGGATCTGACGAGCCACCAGCCGGATGTAACACTTCAAAATAAAAGTCTCAACGTTATTCACATAGATATGTATACATATGATGTTCATAATATTTTTTTTCTCCTGTATGTATTAATACTGAAACGCCTAGGTAAATCTCTCCACAAAAACGCATATGCAACTATATTTGTAAACAAATTATAATCATTCAATTATTAATAATTCAGATTACAGAGAAAATTTACATTGCCTTTATGTAATAACATACAACAGACGGAGATTTTTTTTTAAAAGACGAAAGATGAAACAACTATGTGAAAAAAATATGTTGGGTCACATATGGAAGTTATGTGCATTAATACAAATTATTTGTAATATTAAATAGTCAACTAAATGCGAAAACAAATCGATTACATGAGATGTCAGATAAAAATATAATTTCATGTGAAAAACTATTGTTTATTTATTTAAATGATGTTGACGTCAATTAAATTACTGATTACAACTGTATTTTTAAAATATATTTTCAATATTATTGTTGTTGTTTGTTTTAGTGATAATAATAATTATTTTATTTATTTTTTTATTTTTTTAATTGACCTAAAATGTGTTGATATTTCCAGTATAATAATTTAATAATAATAATTAAATTATTATTAATTATTAATATTAATATAAATATTAACTATTATTAACTATTAACAGTATAATTGTTAATAGTTCCGTTACTGTATTGAATAGTACGCAAAATATATATAATTTATTTTTTCTTTTAACGTCTTGCTTGCTTGATTTCCCTCGGCTTTTCCTGTCAACCACACCCGGAAGACAGCCTAGATGAATATTCACCAATCCGAAGACGGCTTCATTCCCAACAACCAATCAAAACCTTTGGCATGAATGTCATTTGTGGGCGGGGAGTCGGAGTGCTCGTCAGATTAACCAGTGTTCAGTCTGGAAGTGTGATCGGCGCGTTATAAAGACAGATCGAGCATTTAGCGCTCTAGCGGCGTGAGTGTGTGAAGCGCTGCTTTATCGCTGGGTCGTAGAGCAGAAGTACAGTGTTGTGTGGCGTGATGGCGTGTCTGTAGAGTGCTGGGCTGTGATTGGTCAGCGCGCTGTGCGCTCATGGCGCGGTTGCTATGGGCGGCGAGCAGATCCGCGGCTGCGCTGCTCTTCAGAGTAAATAAAGCCGCAGCACGAGCTCAAACTCTTCATCTACCTGCTCGACAGCACACACTTCTGTACAGGTGAGTGCAGCAAACATTCGCATAACATTCATACTGTGCACTTCACGAGCTGCTGGTTTTACAGGCCTTAAATAATGCTTCCTTTTAATTTAGCACAATGCTAAACGAATTTTTGTCGATTGTTTTTGTAATAATTATTGTAAATTATTTAGTTATCATTTATTTTATGTTCACGTTCTTTGCTTAATATTATTTAGTTATTATTACGCTTATGCTTTTTGGCTTTTAAGTAAATTAAACTTTTCTAAGTGTAAATGTGTTTCAATTTATTTAATAGGGTTTATATATATATATATATTAGGGGTGTAACGGTACACAAATATTCGGTACGTACCTCTGTTTTAACGTCACGGTTCGGTATGATTTCGGTACAGCAAAAAACTAAACTTTTTTTTTTTTTTAATGGTTTACTGAACAAGTTGCTCAATGGTATACTACCGTAAAATTTATGTCCAATACATGTAATGTCCAATACAGTTTTTCACCGTATATAGTAGGGGAATTTACCGTTAACCATTTAACAGGTTTTTACTGTAGCATTTTTACAGTCTTTTATCGTTAAATTCACTGTCATTTTTTACAGTGTAGGGTTGGTGTAGGGCAATAGAATATACGGTCTGTACAGTAGAAAAACCATTACGCCTATGGAGAGTCCCCACAAGGATAGCTGACCAGACGTGTGTGTGTGTGTGTGTGTGTGCAGTCAGGTCAGACGGCTCAGTTCACCTGTAAGGATGCCGGAGATTAACACGGATCATCTGGATGAGAAGCAGGTGCAGTTGCTTGCAGAGATGTGCATCCTCATCGACGACAGTGACAGAAAGATTGGAGCTGACAGCAAGAAAAACTGCCATCTCAACTCAAATATTGAGAAAGGTAACGTATGCGCATGATATTTTACTGCTGATTTATAAAGTATGTGCACTGGCCCTAAAAAGTTAACAAACTTTTCTACTCTTTATTTATTTAATATATAAAGGCTTAAAATAAATGATTTCCTGGCTTCCTCACCGACAGGATTATTGCATCGAGCATTCAGTGTTTTCCTGTTTAACAGCGAGGAAAAACTGCTCCTTCAGCAGAGATCCAATGCCAAAATCACTTTTCCAGGTGTGTGTGTGTTATTTTAATATTATTTATATACTTTTATACTATTAATTCCTATTTTGCATTATCTATTAGAATTAGCTGTTATATTTTCCGTCTTTAGTATGTGCTTTTGTCAGTATTTCTATCTAAATTAATTTATTTATTTTTTAGTTTTAGTCAGTTTAATGTTATAGTTGTCAAGGCAACTTTTCCAACATTGTTCAGCTTTATTTCAATTACCAAAACAATTTGTATAGTTTTTGTTTTTGTTTAGCATTAACAACACTGGGTGTTCATAAAGTTTTACTCTTGCATTTTGCTAATTTCCTAAATTAAATACTAAATTTGTGTGGGGTTTATTTCCCTCATAAATGTGTAATTTCATAGCAAATAGTAACACAACTGGTGAGGAAGACACTAAGGGCCAGATTTACTAGCAGCTTGCACCAGCGCAACCCCTCTTTTGGCATTAAAAAAAAACTCAGTCAGACACACTGTAAAACGTAGTGATGAAAAAACATGGATACAATTATTTTTGTGTGCATTTGTAGGAGTTTCCACTCCCATCTGTACTTTTATGGGACTGCGGTCTCATGCTGAATTGCCCTGATTAGTAAATCTGGCCCCAAGTACTCACTCTCCATCAAACCGTTGGTTTGCGCTTAGACATAACACAAAACGGCATAATAAGCCTTTGTTTACTACTATTATAAAAGGTTGGCTATATGATTAAAAACACCAATGTTCTATACATTTCTAAATGTATAAATAATAATGATCACAAAAACCAATTTGTCCGAAAGTAATATGCTTTATATGTATCTGGTCTTTATAAATATAGAGTACGGAGAGGTGAGCATAATTTAAAAATGGCTCATCCAATCAGATTTTAGAGCTCAGGTTACCCTTTTAATATGTTATCATGAGCTGAAATAAAGCTTTGGTTGTTTGATATGCTTTTCCAGGCTGTTTTACCAACACTTGCTGCAGTCACCCTCTCCACACTGCCAGTGAACTGGAGGAGCAGGACGCCATCGGGGTCCGCCGCGCCGCACAGAGACGCCTGCAAGCTGAGCTGGGCATTCCCACCGATCAGGTACTGAGACAACATGGCTTCTGCGGGTCTTACAGTCTTGATTCGCCCTTCAACAAATGAAGGCCCAAAAAGGTATTAAAGAGGTCATATGATGCGATTTCAAGTTTTTCGAAGTGTTGCTAATACAACTCCTTGTCTGCTCCCTGGACGTTTATACGCATTGCATTCCCTTCAATTTATTCCTCAGCTTGGTCTTAAAAAGGTTTTAAAAAGTCTTAAATGTACCTTCATGAAACCCTGTATTCAGCAGTATTTACGGCTAAAGCCTAAGCTGCTTGTTGTCCCAGGTGCCTCCGGAAGAGATGACCTACCTGACCCGCATCCACTACAAAGCCCAGTCAGACGGCGTCTGGGGCGAGCACGAGATCGACTACATCCTCTTCATGCAGAGAGACGTGGATCTGAATCCAGACCCCAACGAGATCCAGAGCCACTGCTACGTGTCCAAAGAGGAGCTGAAGGAGATCCTGGAGAAAGCCAAGAGGAAAGAGCTGGAGATCACACCCTGGTTCAGTCTGATCGCAGAAACCTTCCTCTTCAAGTGGTGGGACAACCTCCATAACCTCAAACAGTTCATCGACCACGACGGGATCCACCGCATGTAGGCCACGTCTGGAAAGGACTTTAACGGTTAATAAAAAGACTGGACGGCTTGGCCATGAAGGGCTTGTCTTATTGTTTGTAAATGTTTGGACAAGCAGGGAGTTTTATTTTAGCATTAAAGTTCTGATTAGTAGATTAGAACTTGAATCCACTTTTCAAACTGCTACATGAATCCTGAGCATTCTATTGCTAACAAACACTGTCCATTTGTGTGAAGTGCCTAGTTTCATATGAGAGACTGTGCTTTTGAAGGAATATTTTGTGTAGATAAAACTATCAGGACTCATTGTGAGGTTTACAGTTATGTAAAGTAATTATTAGAGAAGTCAAATAAAATTTGCATTCTTCATAGTCTTATTTATTTCAACCCGTTCATTTCACAATTTTTAGAAAATGAATATGTAAAATTATGATGTATCCATCCATTCATCACTTATATGTTCCTCTCAATAATAACTTTTTAAATTATAGAATATGGTGTGTTTGGGCATTTTTAAATGTTTTTAAAAGAAGATCAAAACATTTGATCAAAAATGCAGCAAAATCAACAATATTGTGACATTTTATTACATTATTACAATTTAAAATAACTGTTTTCTATTTGAATAGAACAGAAAACCATGAACAGGCTTTCCAGAGCAAGGGAAAAGCCCATCTGAAGAGAGATAAAGGTGAGAGCAGAGAGAGAGCGAGTAAATGAGAAATCCAGAAAACATGTTGATACTGAGTCTAGCTGATGCAACCCTGAAAAATATGACGAACCTTTCTTTCAGGAGGACATGTGTTTGTGCTGATGTATTTCAATCTCAGGCCAGCATATTTTAATGTGTTCAGATTTAAAGAAGCTCAGTAAACTAATGGGAATTACAGTTTTTCTGGACATTTCTGTCCTTAAATGGAAAGAAAGACAAATCTGGCCTCATTATCTGTAAAGTTGCAAAGACTAAAGTCTCAAATCCAAAGACATATTCCAAGTAGACTACAATGCCGGCTGTTCTGACTCACAGACTGTAAGTACGTTTTCATATTTAAAGGATTTGTCACTGATGATTCAAACGCGAGTTTTGAGCAGTGTAGAGTAGTGCTTGTTGTTTGTCATTTCTCCGATGTCCAAATGCAGACATGGTTTTATGTTTACGCTGCGCGGCGCGGCGCGATGCAACGCAACGCGTAAAAAGACAGTATAAGTAATTATAATCCGTAATGATTCAAACGCGAGTTTTGAGCAGTGTAGAGTAGCGCTTGTTGTTTGTCATTTCTCCGATGTCCAAATGCAGACATGGTTTTATGTTTACATGGCGCGGCGCGATGCAACGCAACGCGTAAAAAGACGATGAGCTTTGTAAAAATCGACGCGTTTCAGAAAGGCGGGGCATAGAGGAGAAACAATAATGTACAGTATGTGGAAAATAATGTGTTTTTTTAACTTTAAACCGCATAAACACATTTCATTACACCAAATACACAAAATAATGTTCTTTTTAGAAGCATCATATGACCCCTTTAATACACAACTTGTTTCTATCCTTGTGCCTTGGAATATATATGATGATAAAGCAAACCATATGCAGATGATTTCAGCTCAATACAATCAGCTCTCGCACACCTGCTCTCATTAGAAGCTGCCTGTCTGTTTCCGCAGTTAATTGCTTTTCCTGCCATGATGAGCAGATTCAATTCATATCTGGCCCGACCGGTCAATCAGCATGTCCTAATTTGCTATCTTGTTTCTTTCCATCTCTATATTTCATCACAAACAACTCTTTCATCATACCATGGTAATATCAGCACTGCTCTATTTTTGCTGAATAAATTTGTCAAAGATCACTAAGAACTGCTTCAGCTCCCCTGAGAGACAAGAAAAAGGAGAATGAGAGACAAAAAGACAAGCGAAAGAAGCTACTAACACCTGATTTCGATCTCTAGAATGACTGAATATGCTGTTTTGAATTGAATATTTTAAATTTGGCCTATAGAAATGTCCATGCTTTCAGTATTTTACTGAAGTTTACTCATTAAGAAATAAGTTAGTGTTTTCTAAGTGGCGTACACTCACATGTGATGAAGACTGCAGCCATAGGCTAATACTTTCCTATAAAATGTGTTTTAATTATGTTGAAAGATGGAGAAAATCCTGTGTAGTGATGCTAAATTCCCTTCTATTTTGTTGGACAGGTAAGAGTATTGATTATTATCGAGTAGACTGCTCTGTAAAACTCACTAGTATAAATGTAATTGACATAAAACTCAGAGACAATAATGCTGAACCACGTCGATATGCTAGTGCATCGTCTGTGGTAAGTCCCTGAAGAACATGCTAACGCTAACTAAAGAACAAATGCACCTTTCAAAAAAGCTAAGAACAACAACCTCTATTTTGGATTCAAAATCCAGTGAACTGGTTTAGGTTACCTTAACTAAATAGTATAGAAAGTTAGATTAAAATGTCGGAAATACTGCAGGGGTTTGTACCAATTATCAAAGAAAGAAAAAAAAAAGAGAGAATGTGTTGTTTGTCACGCTTCTGTTTTGGTTTCTCTGCTTTCCAGTTTGCCTGTGTTCCCTCGTTTGTTCCTACGGTTTTTCATTTGTTAATTAGTTCCACGCACCTGTTCTGTTTCTCGCTGATTGCATTCTCCCCTGTATTTAAGTCCTCTGTTTCCTTAAGTTCATCGTCTGCTATTATTTGGAGTTTACGTTGTTGAGCATTTGAGACTTTGTTTATGGACTTGTGGATATTCTCCTGGATTTGTGATTTTAAAAGCTCCTTTTTGAACTCTATCCTTCTTCGTGCGCTTGATTACACAGCCAAAATTTTATCAAAAAACTGATTAAAAGCATTGTTTACAGTAAAGAACATCTTAGATGTCACATTTACCCAACGGCTCACGAGTCCTTAAAAGCCACTGATGAATAATTGATATTGACATCATCTTAACTTGTTATTACTAGTCAGTGAGTTCTTCTTTGGCCTTCAGCTCTCTATCCGTTCCTTTGAAGAAGAATAGGAGTGGATGGGAAATGGCACTCAGGGGTGGCCTACTGTGTGTGCTGTACGTCTGTGACATATTTGCTTTGACACTTCCATCAGCGACCTGCCATCAGGTCTGACCTGCCTAGGAAATGTCTCGTAGCATTACTGTGTGCCACACACACTTACTCTCCAGGCTTCAGGCCTCTGCACTGAAGAAAAAGGTCAAGATAGTGTCAAGAGCATGAATGCATTGTGCTACATAGTACTTGGATACAAACAAGCATGCATACACCTACGTGGGGAAGCTTGGATATTGTATTTGTGTAAACATGGCTGTAGACCCACACTAAGGCATGATATCTAACAATGTAGGTCAGCTCCCCCGTACTTTGTTTTGAAGCGATTATAAGATGACTCACTCACACAAACGAAACACAAATGCAGTCCTATTGACGCAAACGGCGGGCATCTCATCCGAGACTCAATAGTGGCACACTTTTAATTCTGATGCAGAGATTTTTTTCCCCCTCTGCAAGGGAAAACCAAACAAGCATGACGCAAAAACCTTGGTTTTCACAAATAGGGCATATCCATGCAAACTCTCTAAACTGTGAGATGGTTTCTGAGAAAAAACATATTTACAGAAGTAGTATTAAAGCCACACATATATTGGGCGCATTACATTTGGAAAACATGGAATCTTACATTCGTGATGCACGAGAACCAAAGAGGTTTGTTTGCACGAGTATGTTTAGCATACGTGATGCATTATATGTATGTGTTGATCATTGTTTAGATGTAATTAAAAGCCTAAATTCTGTTTATCATATAAAGCAATCACATCTCTGTACCGCTAGATTCATATGGATTAGTTTTACAATGCCTTTTTGGATCGTCTAAGTTTTGGTTACCTTGACTTTTAGTGGAGGGACAGATACATTTCATGTTTCATTAAAAATATCTTAATTTGTGTTTCGAAGATATAGTCTTACAGGTTTGGAATGACATGAGGGTGAGTAAATGATGACACCATTTTCATTTTTGAGTGAGCTATCCCTTTAAGTTCCGTTAAAAATCAGATATGACCCTGGACCACAAAGTCACCAGTCATAATGGTCAATTTTTCGAAATTGAGATTTATACATCCTCTGAAAGCTGAATAAATAAGCTTTCCATTGATGTATGGTTTGTTGGGATAGGACAATATTTGGCCGAGATACAACTATTTGAAAATCTGGAATCTGAGAGTGCAAAAAAAAAAAAGTTGTCCAAATGAAGTTCTTAGCAATGCATATTACTAATCAAAAATTAAGTTTTAATGTATTTACAGTAGGAAACTTACAAAATATCTTCATGGAACATGATCTTTAAGTAATATCCTAATGATTTTTGGCATAAAAGAAAAATAAATAATTTTGACCCATACAATGTATTTTTGGCTATTGCTACAAATATACCCCAGCGACTTAAGACTGCTTTTGACTTGATTTCTCCAAGTTCTTACCATTAAGGTGTTCCATTGCCCACCGTTCAGACAATGTTGTATAAGTAAACAAACCGGTAACGTTACGCTACTTACTGTAGGTGTTTGATTTCAACAAACAAGATTACTTGAAATCAAAGTTGTGCTACTTAAAATGAGGGAATGAATTAGTACTACAATATGGTCATAATTTAGCTAAAATTAGGGAATAGATTAATAAAATGTGGCCACAATTCAGTCATCTCACAAAGAATGTGACGATTTTATAATCGTTGCTTTTCGAATGCTGGTCTCATATCAGAGGCTTCAAAAGGCTTTCAGAAAAGCAACAATTGAGTGTTCATCCTTGCAAAGTGTAATTACTGTAAATTCTTTCTTTTTTTGGAATGTAATGGTTGTTGTTGTGTTTTTTTTTATGAGGCAGCCTTGATGACGTACGAGACTGAGAAATGTGACCTCCAGCTTACACAGCCTTCGAAATGAGACGCTGCTTTCATGAGTGAGTCAGTGAATCATTCATCTAACTGATTAGTTCAGAAACACTGATTCATTCAGCAACAAAACACTACTAGCAGTGAGTGTTTCATGGCAATGCAAAACAGACTTTGTTTGGACATATTTGTGTTGGTGGAGCAAAAACAGACAAAGTAACTGGCAAAATGAAAGTTGCACAATATTTTTGTCACGATCTCAGGCAGATGAAGATGATAACAGAAAGTCTATTTTATTTAATTAAGTCCCAACAACAAAGAAGATATGGGTAATCCAACACACGAGACAGAGTGCAATGCACAAACAATACCAGACAACTGAAAGGTGAACAAAGAGGAACTTAAATACGTAAGGGATAATGTACATCCAGCCAGTTGTTATCGCAGAATAAATGCCTCACCCGAAGGGGGCTATTCAGCGATAAAACCAGCTGAATGTACATTATCCCGCTTATTACATGGCTACTTGCCACATATGTAAATAATTAGACACGAAATATTGATTTGAGTTGAAACAAAGCTTCCGTGAACACAGTAGTTGCGAGCAAGCGGCAAGTTCAAACTAGACGAACATTTAAGGGATACGGTGCAGTCACACCTCTTATTACACAACGTTTCATCACATAAATAATTATGGCGATAAAAGATTTAAGACGAAAATTTTAGTTTGTTATCTTATAATCCATTACAGCGTACAGAACAATCTTAGCAAAATGGCAGCAGCTGCGTTTGTATAAAACGAGAGAGCGAGTCCGCGATACCAGGATGACATAATTAAATAATTGTACACAGTTTTGAATCGAGTTTTAATATTTTATTAGCTAAACAAACGCAAAGCGCATCTTATCAAACGAAAAAACTGTTACTGGCAAGAGTATAGCGCCGACTTCAGTTACCCGGATGAGCCTGTGTTATTAGCTTTTACCGGTCGTTATCGAGGGATAACATACCTCGGAATGTCGCGACTGACCAATCAGAATCAAGTATTCCACAGAGCCTTGAGATTAACAGTGATAACGAACTAAAGGGAGTGTACAACACAAGAGTGGCGGGAAAACTGAACAAAGGAAGACAGGAAACTTGTAAAAGTCCATGATAATGAAACTTAACTAAACAGAATGTTACAATTTTATTACATTATATTGTATGTGGAAAGAAATATCGCACTCGCAAATGAACATTGGTAACACTGTGCTTGTAAGAGGATGGGTTTGAGGTAGGGTTACGGTGAACCTCATGAAGTTTTTTTTTTTTTTAGAATGACCGTTATCATACCAAATATGAGTAAAGGCCTCTTCTTGGTCTGAACTCCTGATGCAGCGTTGTTTTTGGGAATGTAAAGTAGTAATGTATTCTGTTTTATTTGGCTCTGAAGTCAGTGAAAATGTGGGCAACTTCCTCAGAAGTTCACAGACGGAAAACAGGCAACAGAGAAAACTGCCACAGAAAGAGAGCAGAGCCAGCTAGATCTTCATGATGACAGAGAGAAATGGCTCTGGCTGTATAATTCCCTCCCACAAGCCATCCTGACTGACATATAGCCTATCTGTCCTAACTGCTAGTGACAGAGTGTGAAGGCCTGACTACATCCACACCTTCTATCATTAGTTAAGTGCACTCCATAATTCATGTCAGTAAAAGCAGCTAGGAACAGAAAGCTATAGAAACTCTTGATTTCTCATAACTTGACTTGCACCTTTTGTACTAAAGAGATATAAATGTTACCAACTGACACTAAAACCATTTGGCTTGTTGATGAGAATTGTACTCTTACCTTCTGAGCCATCACACTTGCTATTCACTTAGTGATATGACATGACACTCAGTATCTGGCGTATTTCTTTTTTAATTCAGCTAAGAGGTCACGCCATTCTCCAGTTGATCAGACATCTACACTCTAAAAAATGCTGGGTTAAATACAACCCAGCGCTGGGTGAAATATGGACAAACCCAGCAACTGAGTTGTTTTGACCCAGCGGGTGGGTTAAATGTTTAACCCAACCTTCTGGGTAGTAACCCAACCACTGGGTCAAAACAACGGACTATTTTGACTTACAGGCCAGTAAGTAACCACCTAATAACCAACCATAACAGTTTAACAATCACATTTCAAGGCCTTGGTGCTGTGGCAGTGAGTCCTCAATAGGCAAACACCATTTACATTTCCTTCAAACGAGGTTAATATCATTTCTTTTTAAGGATCTCTCCATCTGTACATCATGTTCGGTGCATTACTGATTTCTGCTGAACACAGGATCTATTTTAGAGGAGAAAAGGAAAGAGAGCGATTGAGAGGCAAAAGTAGAGACCTGGGACAAAGTTGCAGAAATGTCCGTGAGATGCAGAGAAAAACAGCAAAAAGTAGCAGAAAAGTACTGCTTAGTTGTTATCAGCCAACCCCAGACAGCTGAGAAGCTGGAATATGTGCCTTCACCCACACATCCCACTGTAATTACCTCTGACACATAGAGACACCCACACACACACACACACACACACACACA
>NW_015670976.1:464023-476023 GCF_001515625.1 Sinocyclocheilus rhinocerous | reverse complement strand
TATTACACAACGTTTCATCACATAAATAATTATGGCGATAAAAGATTTAAGACGAAAATTTTAGTTTGTTATCTTATAATCCATTACAGCGTACAGAACAATCTTAGCAAAATGGCAGCAGCTGCGTTTGTATAAAACGAGAGAGCGAGTCCGCGATACCAGGATGACATAATTAAATAATTGTACACAGTTTTGAATCGAGTTTTAATATTTTATTAGCTAAACAAACGCAAAGCGCATCTTATCAAACGAAAAAACTGTTACTGGCAAGAGTATAGCGCCGACTTCAGTTACCCGGATGAGCCTGTGTTATTAGCTTTTACCGGTCGTTATCGAGGGATAACATACCTCGGAATGTCGCGACTGACCAATCAGAATCAAGTATTCCACAGAGCCTTGAGATTAATGAACATTGGTAACACTGTGCTTGTAAGAGGATGGGTTTGAGGTAGGGTTACGGTGAACCTCATGAAGTTTTTTTTTTTTTTAGAATGACCGTTATCATACCAAATATGAGTAAAGGCCTCTTCTTGGTCTGAACTCCTGATGCAGCGTTGTTTTTGGGAATGTAAAGTAGTAATGTATTCTGTTTTATTTGGCTCTGAAGTCAGTGAAAATGTGGGCAACTTCCTCAGAAGTTCACAGACGGAAAACAGGCAACAGAGAAAACTGCCACAGAAAGAGAGCAGAGCCAGCTAGATCTTCATGATGACAGAGAGAAATGGCTCTGGCTGTATAATTCCCTCCCACAAGCCATCCTGACTGACATATAGCCTATCTGTCCTAACTGCTAGTGACAGAGTGTGAAGGCCTGACTACATCCACACCTTCTATCATTAGTTAAGTGCACTCCATAATTAATGTCAGTAAAAGCAGCTAGCAACAGAAAGCTATAGAAACTCTTGATTTCTCATAACTTGACTTGCACCTTTTGTACTAAAGAGATATAAATGTTACCAACTGACACTAAAACCATTTGGCTTGTTGATGAGAATTGTACTCTTACCTTCTGAGCCATCACACTTGCTATTCACTTAGTGATATGACATGACACTCAGTATCTGGCGTATTTCTTTTTTAATTCAGCTAAGAGGTCACGCCATTCTCCAGTTGATCAGACATCTACACTCTAAAAAATGCTGGGTTAAATACAACCCAGCGCTGGGTGAAATATGGACAAACCCAGCAACTGAGTTGTTTTGCCCCAGCGGGTGGGTTAAATGTTTAACCCAACTTTCTGGGTAGTAACCCAACCACTGGGTCAAAACAACGGACTATTTTGACTTACAGGCCAGTAAGTAACCACCTAATAACCAACCATAACAGTTTAACAATCACATTTCAAGGCCTTGGTGCTGTGGCAGTGAGTCCTCAATAGGCAAACACCATTTACATTTCCTTCAAACGAGGTTAATATCATTTCTTTTTAAGGATCTCTCCATCTGTACATCATGTTCGGTGCATTACTGATTTCTGCTGAACACAGGATCTATTTTAGAGGAGAAAAGGAAAGAGAGCGATTGAGAGGCAAAAGTAGAGACCTGGGACAAAGTTGCAGAAATGTCCGTGAGATGCAGAGAAAAACAGCAAAAAGTAGCAGAAAAGTACTGCTTAGTTGTTATCAGCCAACCCCAGACAGCTGAGAAGCTGGAATATGTGCCTTCACCCACACATCCCACTGTAATTACCTCTGACACATAGAGACACCCACACACACACACACACACACACACACAGCTAGAGAGAGAAACAGGACCACACATCCCTGCCCCCTCCAGCCTCATTGTGTTTTTCCTTGAATCCTCTTTAAAAGCACCACTTTTTCACAATTTCAGAGGTCTGAGTGGTTCACAACAATAATGGCTTATATGTGAATGCTCCAATATGAACTGTGACCACGTTGGTTATAAAAACAAGGTCTATTCTATTTATATGGAGATGACAGAATGAGGAGTACATTAATAACTATTGTCAAAAACACACAGAAAGAGAACCGTCTTTTATCAGTTTTAAAATACAATGATGTTGTAATACTAAGATGATAGTTCACCCAGAAATGAAAATTACGTGTTAATTTATTCACTCTCAGGCCATCTAAGATGTAGGTGACTTGATTTTTTTTTTCTTCGGTAGAACAGTAAAGAAGAGTTTTAGCTGAAAACGTGCTCCTTGGTGATTCATAAAATGCAAGTCAGCAGCTACCAGCTCTTGAGAGTCAAAAAAAAGCATAGAGAGGCAACACAAAATGTATACCTGTGGATATATTGAGGTCTTATAAAGCGAAACGTGCAAGAATGCAATCCATAGCCTCAGGCAAACGGTCCAAAGTGTTTTCCATGAATGAAAAATCTTCTCTACTGTTCTACTGAAAAAAAAGTCACCTACATTTTAGATGGCCTGAGGGTGGGTAAATTAACAGCAATTTTTAATTAAATTAAAATTAATTGGTAATTATGATATTGATTAATTCACCCAGAAATGAACATTTTGTTATTACTCACCCCCATGTTGTTTAAAACACATAAGAGCTTCAGCACACATAAGACATAATTCTGAAAAGACATGATAAATTTATATGATAAACAGATTTAATTTGAGCTATAAATCATATTCATCATTGCACATAGGGCACATCAAATATGGTAAACGGAAGCTCGAATGTGCTTGCTTGATGCACAATAAATAAATCTGTTTATCACATAAGGCGCTTGTGTCTTGATTCATATGGATTTCTCTTACTATGTCTTTGTGAACTTATTGAAGCATCAAGATTTTGGTTTCCTGGACTTTCAAAGAAATCATTCAGGTTTCATTAAATTTCATCAGAATTAATTACAGTAGTATACTGATGAATTGAAATTTTTTTACAGTAATTTACTGTAAAAAAGTACAGTTTGCTACTGTAAATCTTAATTACAGTAACTTGCTGGCAACAGTGTTAAACCCTTTGAAATGTCTAACAGTGGGCATCAGGTTCAATTTTTTATCTGCCATCAATCAATATTAAAAACTCACAATTGTGACAGTTCTGTCCCCAGTAATAGTGCTCTGTACTCAGCTGATAGTAGTGCTATTGCATAGATCTCATCTTATCAGCCATGATGGTTCAGTATATCTAACAGATATTGTAGAAGATTTTTATTAATCCAAATAGGAATTAATCAAGTATAATCAAGGCGAATC
Source organism: Sinocyclocheilus rhinocerous (assembly GCF_001515625.1). NCBI lineage: Eukaryota > Metazoa > Chordata > Actinopteri > Cypriniformes > Cyprinidae > Sinocyclocheilus > Sinocyclocheilus rhinocerous. The sequence continues at coordinate 472,840 of NW_015670976.1, read as the reverse complement.
TAGCCATTAATATATCTAGTTATACTTCCATTATAATCCTATATGCCTGTGTGTAAAAACATGCCTACGTGGCAGAGAGTACAGACCTCAGATGAGAAACATCTGTAAAAACCATAAGTGGGGGCTTTCTTTAACATAACAAGACTAGAGAGGGGGGGCTTTCTCGCTAGGGAGAAGGGTATGCACAAAGGAACCATTCTATGTATGGAAAAACTGTATGGAATATTTACCCCACGCCTCCAAATCCAAATGTATAAAAAGGAAGATACAAAGAAGTTCTGGAGATGTTCTCTGCAGAGATTCTCCGCTTTATTCTCATTGTTGAAATAAAGTGTATTTCTTTTGACTTCAAAAACCCAAGACTGAGTGTAATTTCTAAGAGCAGAAGAAAAAGACACGACAATATCTATCAGCCTGCGTCTTTCTTGCTGGTTGGCTGATATTATCAGGCTTGATGACACTGCCATCACAGTGAATACTGAGCATCGATTACTGAATTCACACAGGCTGTTCACAACTAGACAAATGCCCGATGGACAGCATTTGATGCAGAACTTCATGACAGTTAAGCAAGACACAAAGTAGACATGTTTTGATGCAGGCCATGAGTCACTAGCTAAATGAGTCTGATTTTTATAGTGCATCAGTGATAGATGCTTGATTGATTTTATCATTCCAAGCAGCTGACCCTACCCTCAACTATAAGCCACGTTCAATGAAATATGATCGACTTGAAGAGACAGTGGGTTTGTGCTCATTAGAGAATGATAGATTAATTACTTCATTTGCTTCCACATCCCAAGATGACTACTGCTAATCTGTTGCCATGGCAACCTGATGTTACCGTAAAAGATGCACACTGGCTGCAAGAGTCACAGTCTTTCTGTGTGAGCTTTTGGGTGATGATACAGGCTAAAATTGTGAACCGGGGGCAAGCGGTTAATTTAATTTTAATTTTAACCTCCAGGTTAATCTGCTGCCATGAAATTGTCAGTAAGATACGCTGCTAATCATAAGCTGCTCTCACATTTGACTGAGCCCATGTACTGGCTTTTTATAGCTCTATACGTGATGTAACTGCACTTTTTTCCTCAGAGATGTTTGATCTCTGAAAGAAGGGTCAAAGATGAAGGCTGCAAATGTCGGAGGCTTTTTCATAGTCGACGAGAATCCTGAGGTGAACCATCTGTTCCTCGATTTTCATTCCACACAGCACCCGTGCAATGAAAATACTGGAGCTTTAAAGGAATAGTGCACCTAAACATGAAAATGATTCACTCGCTATCATGTCTTTTCAGGAATCTTAACGCAGATCTTTTCCATTTAATGATACTAATTTACTAATAATATTTAGTCATTCATCAATGATGCCATATTTGATTTGAATGCTAAAAAATACACAGAAAAAAAGGTCTGGAACAATATGACATTGACTAAATAACATAAATAATATGTGAACATATGTATACAGTGGGTATAGAGAAGAATCACCCCTCTTTAAAATAATCACATTTTGTTTCTTTGCAGCCTGAAATTAAGACACAGTTTTTCCTCCTGGCTCTTTCATCCAGTTTGAAGCGATGTCCTGATCCAGGGAGGGTCTGTGTTGTATCAAATACCTTTCACCTCTTAATAATAGACTTCACTGTGCTTCTAGGCATTGATAAAACCTTTGAATTTTTTTGTATCCATCTCCTGACTTGTGCCTGTCCACAACTTTATGCCGGAGATCGACAGTTCCTTGCCACCCAGAGTTGATTGTTTGCTTCAGTTGCACTACCAACGGAATTGAAATGCTCCAGGAAAGCTCTTTTCATGCTGAGCTGATCAAAATGACCAGAGCTGATCACAGTTGAAAGTCAAATGGCTTTGTGTGTCATTGAGAAGGTACACCTGATTGAGTTCACAAGTCATTTTTAGGAGGGGAGTGATCCTTTTTCCAACTCAGTGATTCTGTTTTTTGTTTTTGTATTTTTTTTCTGACATGTCGGTGTTATATCTTCCACTTGGATGTATTAAAATTGGATAAATACAGCTGGATAAAACACACACACACACACACACACACACATTAGATGATGATAGATAGATAGAATATATAGATAGAATTTTAATGTAAGAATTGTTCATTGCAAATTATATTACAAATATAAAAATTTTAGTCAAAAAATTAAAATTTATTTCTTGGTATGTTCCTTTTGTTACCCCCACTGTGTATCAAAATATATGATGAAATGTGTAACACAAATGGTGTTTTTCTGAAATTCTATGCGGTAATACTAAGTAATACTAAGATTTTCCTGGCACTAGCTTCGCTGAACATATGGTGAATCTCTCACACGGCTGCACACAGATTTGGTTCACACACACGTGCATGTATATTCACACTGAGGTCTGCTGGGAAGGTATAAATAGCCTCAGTCCCGTGGTTAACATCTTCATTTCACAGCTCTTAGGTATCTTCTGTAACTGCCTGGCAGCACTGTGAGACAAACACAGCTACAGAAATGGAATATTCTGGCACTCAACCCTCAGAAAACACCCCTCTTATATTTTAAACCTGTCAGATGATAATTAAGACTTCAGACTTGATACATGGCGTGTATTCCAAAATAATAATTTATCCACGAGTCCTGCCTGCAGGGTGTTTTTGCTGTGGTTCACATGCAGTGTAATTTGTTATAAGTTTAAAAAAATAAAACAGTAGTCAACCAATGCGCAATTATTAAATTTCCATATATGAAATATATACCATATATGCAACTTATTAGAAATTGGAACAATTTCATATAGCAGCATATCTAGCCCATACAAATGTATGTTTATGTATATGTAATACCACTAAATATTGTAGAAACTTAATTTGCTGTAAAGTTGCTTTGCAGCGATTTGTATCGTGAAAAGCGCTATACAAATAAACTTGAATTGAATTGAATTGAATTAATACATGTTTGGGGGCATATATGTCATGTACATATAGGGCTGTCAGTTTAGCGTGTTAAATTAATTAATTAGTAAAATAGAAAAATAACTTGATTAAAACATTTAACGCCATTAATCAGTAGTTTGAACGAATTGAATGAATGAATGTACAGTATAAATGAATGAATGAATGACTCAATGACTTACTTATAATGACATTTACCGCCACCTACTGGCAGTTTTAACTTCTTATTTAGAGTAGCATTTCATTCAAAAAATTAAAAATAAATAAATACTAAAGTGACAGTTGACCCAAAAAAGAAAAACTCTGTCATCATTTAGTCAACCTCATGTCGTTTCAAACCTGTGTCACTTACTTTCTTTTATGGAACAGAAAAGAAAATAATGAAGAATATTGATAACCAGGAGAAAAAGAAGAATGCTGGCAACCAAGCTGATTTGAATACTGAAACCTAAACGTTTATGCATAATAGTTTTTATGTTGAATCAAATTAAATATTTCTTTCTAAAGCTACTTTTTGTAACGTCTATTTTTCTCATTTGACACAATAATGGCTTTAAATTTATCTTTTGGGGGTATTTTCACAGCCAAATTTAATTTGCAGTTAATTAGATTAATTAATAGCCACATCATGCAATTAGAATTAGAATCAAAATTTGAATCGACTGGCAGCCCTAGTACATATATATCATCCTAAAAACCTGTCAGTACATATTTTAATGATATGATCATATTTAAGAAAATAGAAAAGATAGACATGTATTTAAAAATATATAACAAAAACATATACAAACAGATTTTTTGTATATATGTTGTTTTAATAAAGTTGCATATAGAAATAAAATATATATTGTTGAGATATATGGTTGCCACATATACCCTATAAAAATCATCATACAGATATTAACATATGTACACAAATTTTACTAACATATATATGTTTTTCATCTACTCAATGAATATATGTATGTGAAAATGATACATCGCTTTTTAGATAACACATATGACAATATAACTCATGATATAGGTCTATTGTCATATTTTACATTAAATCAGCATGACCATGAGGATAAAATTAATTATATATATATATATATATAACGGGGCTGACGAGATGAGAGGCGTGCGGATCCATGTGCAAGCTTTTATTCACAAGAGAAGTGGTCAAACACACACACACACATACTAGCATATACCAGTGAATATTTCTTTATAGGCTTTTTTTTTTTTCGTGGAGCAACAAATCATTGACAGTTTTCTGGTGCTCAGGTTTTTTTGAAAATTTGATTTTAGTTACCATGGAAACAAATTAACCCATTAAAATGGATTTAAGCTATCCATAACGAAGGACTGCTCTTGCTTGTGCACTGCTCCTCATTGCAGAGGAGAGACCAGTCAGCTGTGTGACACTGATAAACATGATCTCCGAGCCCTCCAGAGACAAAGTGAGCTTCTTCACAACAGCCTCGATGCGCCCTTTGACAGAGTCTGCCCAGAGCAGCAGAAGAACCTCAAACACGCTGTGAGAGCGAGAAGGAGAGAAAGAGGGTGTTGCATGGATCCACAGCAGACCGCACAGTGTCATGTGGCTCGTGACCTACGTATTGGTGCTTTTTTCAGCAGCTGGTTTTGTGGTTTGCCTGTCTTTTCTCTGTGTAGTGCTCGGGCCCAGCCTCCAGAACGCTTTTATCTTCTCCCTCTTCCTTTCAGACCGCTTTTATCTCTGATGTTCACACAACGACATTTTCGACTTCTGCATCAGTGACATGTAAGTGAGCAAACATAAAAGACACTAAACATCTCATTGCATCTCAAAAAAGAACACAGCCTTGTTACTCTTGAGAACAGCGGGTGTTTTTTTTTTTTCTTTCAGGTCACGGCGGGGCAACATTATGAATCTTGATGAGCACATTATTTAAAGTTGATGTGTAGCTACCTGAATGGTAATATTTACAGCACATTTCAAATCTAGTGTTTTAGTTATTGGCCAGTGGAAATGGAAATTCTTCCAAGCACTTTTTGTGATGGCAGTATGAAACCAGCAAATAAATGTCTCTTTAGTTGCTCAATTGTGATGAGGTGTTAAGCTGTTGACTACAAGCAGCAAATAAGACTTTCACTGTGCATGTGAATGAACTCCTACACTACAATATTGTATTTTGTGGCACACTGCTTTAAACTGTCCTCTTTCTTATAGCAAACAGTCTTTACACATTATGAGTCAACATTCAGTCTTGAAGCAAAATATGTAGCGAATATGTACTTTTCATCACTGTTTTCGACTCTATATAAACTAGTGTTTTTTTTTATTGTATTTTATTGTAAAATTGTTACATTTTATTATTTCACAGTCACTTTACTCTCTTAATGTTTTGTAAAATTAAATATTTATACCTTTTTTAAGTGATAATCAGACATGGGGAGTAACAGAAGTCATGGACAACTATGACAATATATGGTTTGCCAGTGTTCTTTATGCGGTCTTGTCATGATCCTTGTTCCTCTGCGCCCTTGTTTGTTGTGCTAGTTACCCCTGTTTGTTGTCTTTGTTACCTTGTTATCCTGTGTATATATCCCCCTGTGTTTCAGTGCTTGTTGGTCTGTCGTTGTTTGCTGTGGATGGCCATGTTCTTTGTGTCATGCTCTTGTCTCCTGGATTCCTGGTTTTCTGTTTACCCGTGTTTGTTTTCACCTTTTTTTTAATAAACCCTGCTTAAACTTGGATCTGCCTCATCTCGCCTTAATCCCATTACAGGTCTCATGTATCTTTGGATTTATTTATTTTATTTTATTTTTTAAGATTAAAGGATGTTTATATGAGAAAAGCTAAGCAGATGTCAACTTTAACATTGAATAGAAAACTACAAATTGTATTTTTCTGTCTCATTCTATGAAAAGAATCCATAAATAAGTCATTTTATAGACTTGATGGGGTTTGAACGGAGGGAGTTCCATGTAAGAGCGTAAGGTGTTGTGTATTTATAAACACAGCTACTGTACTTATTAATATTTAATGTTTTATTTTAGTTGGTGAGTTTATTATCTTATAGAGGAGTCTTTGGAGGAAAAACTGTGTGGACGGTTACTGTATTCAACATTGTCACGAACAATAATTATTATTCGGAAATGTGTAACCACTGAATGCTGGAATTGATCAGAATCAAGAATTCAAAATAGCCAAAGAAGCTGTATTTCTTTAAAATACTTTTAGGCGGTTTAGTTTTTTAAAGGGTACTGAAGTTCAACTTAAAATTAGATGTAGCTTGTAGCAGTTTACACTAGTGCAAAGAGCAAGTGTGTTTAATCCCCAAACCTGCATAAAATGGCTTTATTCACACAAACTCGAAGACATAATCCCACTCCGCTCAAAATACAGAATCTGTCTGAGTCAACATCTGTGAGCGTCACATTTCCTTCACTCTCTGCTGCATCATATCCTGATGCATGCACATTGAGAGGCTCAGATTTGGATGTTGCTGACAGCTGAGATAGAACCAGTCCCAGCAGAGCACACGGGTGAGATTATAGGACACTATCAGGTGGGTTTCGTTTTCTGTCTCTGACAGGCAGTCCAGCCGGTCCCTGTGGTGAGCGCAGACATGGCACATCCGCACGTCTGCCTTGAGGCTCCACAGCTGCTGCCCCTGTTCCCCGTGCTGACGTTATGCCCCTCTGCCTCCCAGAAGAGCTCAGGCTCTCAGTGTTCCCATTGGCTGACAGGAAGCAGTCAGAGACGCATGAGTCATCACCCTGTGCCTCGTTTATCAAGCCTGCAGGGTTAGTTGACTTCACCTGTCTGAGAAAGGCTAATTAATGTCTATTGTATACTGTTTGCTCATCTGCCACAGGCAGTCGTGTTATAAAGCTCTCTTATGATTGGGCAAGAGGGCATGATTGCTGTGTGATTGCTGTGTAATTGCTCATAATTATGAGCTCCCCTTTGCTGTTCAAAGACTTTTATGGAAGAGGGCTCTCTGGTTGGCCAACTACTGCGGGGACTCAGGCTTTTCAAATCTTTTTTTATGATGAAAATTTTGGTCAGAAGCCATATGCTAACTGTGATTTGTTATTTTTACTCACTGTCATGATTCTATGTTGTTGTGGATGGTTGCCACGCAGTTGTTAACGTGTTTGGGGTGGTTTTTAGCATGTCGCTATGTGGCTGCTAGGATATTTGCATGGTTTTTAAGTGGTTGCTCACTGGCTCTCTCACAATACTGTATAGTTTTGCTGTATGGAAAAGAGCAGCTCGGACATTCTTGAAAGTATCTTATTTTGAATTTCAGCACAAGAACAAAACTTACTGCCAGAGAATACATTTTCATTTTCAATAAGACCATCTGCTGTTTTTGTTCAGACCTATTTGAAAATCAACCCATGTTTTTACGCTCCAAACACGAAGATTTGTAAATGTGGTGGATCGACAAGAAGATAATGCAAAACATATTTATGTTGTTTAATTAATATAATAATTAATCGATAATTTACAGTAAATTAGCCTTAAGACTATAAAATGAGACAAAGACCATTAAATTAGAATAAATTTTAGTCCTGTAATATATACCATTCACAGACTATATATACCAAGCAGCCCGATAATTTTCAACCCCCAAAGAGACCCACAATTTAATTAAGGTTATCTTCTTTTGTAGTGTGAGAGCTTCAAGAGAAAAATATGACATCTGTGGTTACATGTCAGTTCCCATTAGTGTGGGATGTTCTATGTGTGTGTGTTCCAGTGTGCTGACTTGAGAGCAACTTTCTTGTTAGACAGCAGTCACCTGGGAAGGAAGCATATATATATATATATATATATATACTGTATATATATATACATATTGACATTGGTATTTGATAACTGAATTGATAACACAGTGAAACAAATTTTTCTAAAAGTTTTGTTTCACTGTTATTTTTAATGTTTCTTTATGAAGTTTGAACATTACTTTTTTTTTTATCACCAGTCCCACAATGTTCTGGAATGTTAAAAAAAACACTAGAATATTACAGAAACTTCTAGAATATTCCCACCCTTGCAAAAGCAAAATATATTAAAAAAACTAAACTAAAAAATTAGTACAAAATCTTATCTGTACTGAACCAATGTTTCATAATTAATGATAGAAGTTCTAAAATGTACCTGACCGAAATAAAAAATATTGAAGCTAAATAGTTCAATAATAATTAGCGCCACAGAATTACAGAAGAACCATAAAAAATTAAGAGAAACAAATTTGTAATTCGATAAGTAAAGCTTTGATAATACAGGTGTCACAGTTCTGTAATTATTCTGTAATAATACTGTAATTATAATGGTTTTCTATAAAATTTTCTATATGCCTTGTAATTTGAGATCCCAATACTGTGTTCAAATTTGTATACTCTTGACTAAAAGAATGGCTATGTTTGAAATAGAATACTAGCTTACTACTTCCTGAATGTTGCATAGTATATTGTGTATTATTTACAACAGTAGGCAATATTCACTAAATGCTTAAAACAGTAGTATGCTGTATTGTTGTCATGATTCACAACGTTGCATTTTTTTTTTAATTCACTGAGTGACATACAGTTTTCATCCTGGCATGTGGCAGCCTGATCAAATAATGTGTAAAGAAACAGATGTTAAAAATCATGTCTGATTACATCTGGTTTGTCCCTCTTGATGAAGGTCAAGTCGAACACATTGCATACCATTTAATATGAATATAGGATAATTCATGAGCATAAGTAACAAAAATGTTTGCATGTATTATATGTTGCAAAAATGTTTTATGTATTATACATTTTATTTGAACAGGTATTTCATCTAATTTATACAATTATAAATTATATATATTATATATATATATATATATATATATATATATAAA
>NW_015670976.1:455157-459895 GCF_001515625.1 Sinocyclocheilus rhinocerous | reverse complement strand
TGTCAAGTCGAACACATTGCATACCATTTAATATGAATATAGGATAATTCATGAGCATAAGTAACAAAAATGTTTGCATGTATTATATGTTGCAAAAATGTTTTATGTATTATACATTTTATTTGAACAGGTATTTCATCTAATTTATACAATTATAAATTATATATATTATATATATATATATATATATATATATATATAAACTTGGTATTATAAATACCAAGTTTTGTTTTAGGCCATTGTACAAGATTAACTTCCGTGAATGAATTCACATGCATATTTATCGACTTTTTAAACTGATTTTAATTTTATTGACTCCATTTTCATCAATAATTTTTTCTTACACCTCTCTTATGAGATTTCACACTGTGTTCACCCACTGCAGCTAACAGCGGAGATATGTGTGAGGCTGTGATCTCACATTATGACTCTGAGAGGGGCTTGTTTTCATCCCTCTAACTGTGCCGAAAGAGACCTTCCCCCTTCACCAAGAATCACAAGCTAAAAATATTAAAAAAAAGAGGCAGATGCTGAAATGCTTGCGTTTCTGTGTGCATCTTCTGTGGTTTAAATTCATTCCTCTCCACAGTGATTAAGGCATGGATGAGATTAGCCAATTTTATCGCCCTATGTTACTATTCCAGGGTTTAGAAGCATGACCTTTATTTGTATGCTAAACCATATGTTTGACTCTCACAATGCAGCAGCCACAAACACCTGGCCATTAGTGAGTGTAGCATGTAGCCTGGTAAAACAAACTATCTCTGATTGTGCTAATTGTTGTATTACACCTCATTTGTGTTGTGCTGAGGACCCAAGCCTACGTGAGCTATGATAGATCAAGATGCATTGATTCATCAACATCTATATCTGATAATAATATCCAGTTGAGAAAGGGCTTTAGAGAAAATTGCCGTCTTAATTTTGCCAGTCATAAAATTGCACATTTTGTACAGGAAGCTGTATATATATATTTCTACTGGGTGCTCATAATCATCTGACAGACTTCACTGAACAGGATGCACCTCTGAGGTCAATGTTGAGAGAAGAGGTTGGATCCAGCAGGCATATGAACATGAATCATTGTACCCTTCCTCGCAGAGATGCACCGTGCATTCTCTTAGCTGGCAAACCTCCTGGTTGGCAACTATGACAGACTGAAGGAGGAGATATGGGCTCAGACTGGTCCACCCCTGGTGTGTGGCCTACTTTCATGCCTGACCGTTCTTTTATTCTAGTTTGGATCCAGGCAACTGTTCCAGTCTGTGCATTGTTAGAGTGGTTAATACTTGTTGTTAGTTAAATTAAGATGACAACCCCGGGTCAGATTGGGTTTTCAAAGCACCAGGAATTTCATTAAAGGACAGTAGACAAACAAAGAAGCGGTGCCTTGACACTGTAATTTGTGGTATCTATCATCATTCAGATGCAACTGCAATTGTGGTTATTACAGTTTTTGCAGGGATGGCCAACATCAGTGCTGATAGACTGTCATGATGCCCCCATCCTGATACATCTGGTGACTTAGCTGAGATACAAACACTCACCGACACCTCACCCGGGACCCCTAAGTGCCTCTTTATCACCAAACACCAATCATAGAGCTCATCTACCCTGCAGGCTCATTCTCCACTATACCAAATAGCTCACAAAATGGTCCTCTGGGGTAATATAATACGTATTGTCCATGGCTCTTTTCACAACAGAGCACGCATCGTCTGTTCCTTAATATCACACAAAACCATTTACGAGTAAAGCAACAAGAAAGCATCTCTGTGCATATACTTTGTTCTCTCATGGTCTCTTACTAGTATCTTGTATTCAGTATTCTGATTACCAGAGTTTAACCAATGCATTTAGTATTACCAATGTGTTTTTGTTTGTATTTATACTAAGTGAAGTAGACAGGATTACAAATTGGATAAATACCTAGAGTTCTTCTATTATAATACTTTTCATAACCATGAAAATCAGTTGCAGACATCACATTCAATTATCAAATATGAGGTCATTTGCTGTTTTTATGGAACTATTATATCTGATAAAGCAAGGTAAAAGGCAGTATAAGACATGCCAGGAAACTAATCGACTGCATTGGGATTCTGAGCTGTCAGGAGTGTGTTGTAAGAATAGGTTTATTAGTGTTTAAATTAGTGCGAGCATTTACCTTGTCCTTTTACTGCATGCCAACGTGTGAAAAGGAAAGGAAAGTACTTTTCAGCTGATGCCTCCACAATGTGTACACGTGTTACACGTTCCCTAGAGAAGTCACAATACCTCGCTCTAGGTAAGTCGGCTCTGTAGATCAATTACCCCTTGTCTCTGGAGAGACGATGAGGTTGACTCAGTCAGTCACGGCAAGACAAATGCAAACCGCTGGCCTGGAATCAATTTTTCAGACCCTTTTATAGCATTTTCCATTTGCCAAAAACCAAGCTGTGCATTACATTCATATTTTAAATTCTGCAAATACACCTCCCAGGGGCATTGTGTAGCTTTATATTTTCCTATGCTAATGATTTTTTAAAACGTTTTTTTATCTTGTTGTATATGGGTAACAAAATATGAGATGGCAAAAAGACAATATAGTGTAAATCATAGAGATATGAGTGATATTAGGGCAATTTCCACAGCAGTTTGAACCTTATAATAAATGTATAACTGCATTATTGCCGCATTAAATCACATTTCTCTCCTGTCTGGCTTGCTGGAGCTCAGCGTTTAAGCACAGACGTCGGCTTTTAAGCAGCATGACAAATCTCTTTTTGAATAACTTTCTCTCTGATCATTCTGTGTGACAACAAGCCACTGTAATTGCCAGATTGAATCAAACCTGTGGCCATTGTGTCATGTTGTTGGATTAACAGAAAAAGAGTGATATGTCATAACATTATATTGCTGCGACACGGCTGTCAAAACTGTTATCTTGTGCTGAGAAAAAAAAAATATGAGTGATTAATTCAGGAGGACATTTTTTCTCCACTGCTCAGTGAGGTATGAAGAGCATTTGGTATTTCTCTCTCATTTATCTTCCGTTTTCTCCAGGAGCTAAAATCGATATCTGACGAACGGTCTTTTACAGCACAAACAGATTGACCATAACCCTGCCTTGAAGATTTGATATCAATTTCTAGCCTTTATTTGTCCATATTTGGAAATCTTGTATGATGCATTTGTGAAAATGAATATTCAACAGAGACTTGATTTTATTCTTGGGAATTGATTAGATGGTGAAAACTGAAAAGTGTGTGTTAAATACCAGAATGCAGCCAGATCTGAATATGGGTTTGCAGTGGAATTTGGTCCCATCCTAAAATACCAGCACCATCTTTTGAGAAGACTTTTTTGAGAAGATGTGACAGCTAAATGTCAAGTTCACCCACCAGAGCATCTCAACGTGTTTCAGTGGTACACTATATTTCTATTTGTTACCTTTTACATGAATATTAAATGGATAGTTCACTCTAAAATTTTAATTGTCATCATTGATTGTTTAATTGTACCAAAGTCATATTATTTTCTTTCTTCTTCAGAACACAAAAGAAGATATTTGACTCTCTGTGACTCTGTCATTATGCAATCCGTCTCTCTTCCATGATGCCAACTGTGGGGGTCCTATTATGATGCTGAGCGATGTGTGGTTTTGATCATGTTAAATTTAGATCGAGCTCATTTCCATACTGTCAGCTGTGACTGACAATAACATTTGATGAAAACACACCAGTCGGTCTTTCCTATTAAACCAACCCCATTGAAAAGTAGAGATTATAGAGCTTATTAACTAGAATCATGCTGCTAAATCAAAATGAATATGAAATCCCTCTCACCCCTTTGTGACTCATTCACTGATGTCTAAGATTAAAAAGACACTGTCAGATGGTTAGAAAAAAATATGAAGGACAGATAGTCCTTCATAAAACTTAAAAAAAAACAGCCAGCCTTATTCTCATAGTTAGTGCAACTATAAACTCAAAGCATTTGTTTAATTTATAATTCATAATCAGGTGATACACGTTGGGAAAAAATGTTCACCTAAAAATGGGCTTCATGTGATACCATCAAAAATTAACTGGTTTTATTCAAATAAAATTATTCAATGGTTGGGTTTGACTACATTAGGGATAAGTCAAGCAGAAATAGTTTACTAAAAAATGTTGTTACTAACCTGTTTGACTTACTTTCTTCTGTGGAACACAAAAGGAGATATTTTGCTAATTGCTAGTGATGGCAAGACTGATTCATTTCTGTGAGCTGTTTCTTTTAGATAAGGGGTCTCCAAACTCGGTCCTGGAGGGCCGGTGTCCTGCCTGGAAGTTTCTAGTATGCCTAGTAAGACCTTAAAGGGGTCATATGATGTTGCTAAAAAGAACATTATTTTGTGTATTTGGTGTAATGAAATGTGTTTATGCGGTTTAAGGTTAAAAAAACACATTATTTTCCACATACTTTACATTATTGTTTCTCATATGCCCCGCCTTTCTGAAACGCGTCGATTTTTACAAAGCTCATCGGTCTGAAAAGCGAGGTGTGCTCTGATTGGCCAGCTATCCAGTGCGCTGTGATTGGCCGAATACCTCAAGCGTGTGACGGAAATGTTACGCCCCTTACCATACTGTGATGCCGTGTCCCGGCATGACGAGACAAAACCAATAAAACCCATTACAAACGAGGCAGTTGTTGCATCCAGTGGGGACATAATTACAAAATGTGAGTCTTTTTACGCGTTGTGTTGCATCGC
>NW_015670976.1:452928-454703 GCF_001515625.1 Sinocyclocheilus rhinocerous | reverse complement strand
TGTCCTCTTTTGGAAGGCAAAACAAAGTAGTTTCACTTTCACAACAAAACACACCGCGTCTCCACAACATGGTGGCGGCAGCAACAATACTACAGCAAGTATAAAAGTTACGCCTTCTTTCTTTGCGTGAACATTTGGGCGGCGTTATGCAAATCTTCCCACATCGTGACGTAGATATGTGGGGGCGTGTTAGAACGAGCCGTTTTAGGAGGGCGTGGTTGACTCTTAACTTTTATAAAGAATATCTCTTTGGGTTTGAGACTTTAGTCTTTGCAACTTTAGGGATCTTATCTATTCACGAACAGCTTTTAACACTCCAAAGAGAAAGGAAAACTTGAAATCGCATCATATGACCCCTTTAATTAGCTGGTTCAGGTGTGTTTAATTAGGGTTGGAACTAAACTCTGCAGGACCGAGTTTGGTGACCCCTGTTTTAGATGGTTTGTTCAATGAACAAATGAAAAAGAAAAAAAAAACTAGTCCATTTAGCTCATCTTCCAAGTCTTCTGAAGCCATACAATTGCTTGTGTGAGAAGGTTTGTTGATATACTGTGCTATGAATGTTCCCTATCTCATTTGGCATGAACATTTAATTCAAAGTGCTAATTTTAAAGAGGATGCATTGGATTAGACTGCTGTGTTTTTTATGAATCAGCACTGGTGAGGAATCCTCACAGAAATATTCTGGGCAGCAAGAGTTCAGTCAAGTGTCAAATTAGACAAATAAACAATAATATCGGCAGTGCATTTTAATAAGGTCCCATTTTGCTGTAATAATTGTCATCTCTAATGACTGATGCCATTACTTATGAATCTGGAGAAATGAACGTGCAAATTCTGCCATACAATAACCTCTCTATAACCCCGATTGATGGAGAAAGATGGAAATTTTACAGCATTAATATCAACAGTGTTTGCTATGTTAATCAGCTTGACCTGCCATCCAGCAATGACATTTAGAGTGTGTTTCTGAAGTTGTAAATTATTTTGCAGGAGTTTTGCATACTTGAGATGTAGTGCTTTCTGTGGTTTTTCTGTGTTTACAAGAATAGTTTAATGTTCAGTAAATATTCATTTCTATGGAGACCATCTGTAACCTGCTGCTGATTACCACAGACAGTAATTTTGTCTCATCATTTCTCAGGTAATAAAAACTGCATATTTAAAATGGAAAACACTGCACTGAATTGGGATAAAATAACACTTGAACTAAAACATTATACATGTTAACTTCAGACTTGACTCAATAACTAATCTTTTCTGTGCAAAATTATGTCCAATATTTGAACTCCAGTCATGACCAAGTCAGTAAGCATGGTAACTGTTACTGATTACCATGGTAATTGTAATTGCTAACATGAAACAAAATAGCTATGTTCCCAATAATATACTGGTGGACTACTTACGGAATACTGTGCAGTATACTAAAAATAATAAGGATGTGTTCTGAAAAGCATATTTTAATACCATGCTTCATAAATGTAAATAGTTGTGCATTGCTAGTAAATGATTTATGTAATTTTTTTGGTAACACTTTATTTTGATGGTCCCTTTTGAACATTCTGCTGACAATAAGTAATGTTGCACCTATATGTCTACTAACTCTCATCAGAGTATTAGTAGACTGTTTGCTTCATATCTGCTAACTCTTTATTGTCATGGTCTCTCAACAGACATTCTACTGACTATAAGTAACTTTGCAAGTACGTGTCAACTTACTCTAAACCTAACCCTAACCCTACCAGTCTACTAATACTCTACTAATACTCTAATGA
>NW_015670976.1:431533-452459 GCF_001515625.1 Sinocyclocheilus rhinocerous | reverse complement strand
GAAAGAGATGAAAAACTCATGTAGAAACATGGTTGTTTCAACAAAAAAACATCAAATTTGAATGTAATGCAGGGAATTCTGGGAATGTCAATTTACGGTTATTCACTGTAAATTATACAGTCTTTTTCACTTCCAAAAACGGTATACTACCGTAAAATTAATGTCCAATACATGTAATGTCCAATACAGTTTTTCACCGTATATAGTAGGGGAATTTACCGTTAACCATTTAACAGGTTTTTACTGTAGCATTTTTACAATCTTTTACCGTTAAATTCACTGTCATTTTTTACAGTGATACTCTACTAATACTCTAATGAGAGTTAGTAGACATGTAGGTGCAACGTTACGCATAGTCAGCAGAATGTGTTAAAGGGACCATCAAAATAAAGTGAAACCAATCTGTCTATTACCCATTTATAAATAGAGCAAAATCCAATCTTCACCATTCGGAGTATCGCAGAGCAAAAACCTTCAGCATTCATCATTTGTTTGGGTGATATTTGTGTTGCTTCAATTACGTTTGAGTCATAAAGAGACAGATGAATGTGTTTTGAATGGCCAGTGCAGATGAAATTGTTGCCCGCTGTGTCACACTCTGTATATGTGCAGTTCATTATTGTTTCTCTGGAGATGCTCATGATAATATCACACAGCGATTGTGAGGCGAGATCGGCTTGTTAGTTCACCGTGGCCATCCGGGACTCATCTGTTTCAGATCTTCCTGAAGCTCATGAAAACACCCTGGAATGTGATGCAAACACTGAATGATGTTTCTCTTTATGCCTGACAAATTACGAAGCTGTAATGTTTTTCTTATTAGAACTAAATGGTGCATGTTTAATGGAAACTGACTAGAAATGAAATGGTCTACAACCAAATGAAAGCCACAGTGACAAAGGGAAAGCGAAAGCACGTGGTGTGTTTTAAAGGGGAATGAGGTTTGTCTTTCAATATGCAGTTGTAACAGGGCTGCTATTGCCTTTTCTTGAAAGCGTTTAAAACAAGCAAACATGAAAGCACAGCTCATTAAATCAGTTCAATAGAAAGAAAATCAATGCTAGCTGCCAACTACATTTCATTAGACTCGCATTGAGCTGTTTTAATGAGCTGTCGTATCATTTGTTTGCTTATCATCTGCAGATAAGCAAACTCGTATCATCTGCAGAAGTGTCATCTTCCTAAGCTACCACTAAATATTGTAGAAACTTAATTTGCTGTAAAGTTGCTTTGCAATGATTTGTAAAAGCGCTGTACAAATAAACTTGACTTGACTTGCTTGTTTAAAACAATTATGACTTTGAAAGAGTGATTCCAAACAATGCATCTGCATAAAACCCTGTTTTTATGTATCTATACTATTTGTCAGAGATAGATTTCATTTCTGTTTCTGTTTTACGTTCAACAAACTTAAACAATGGCATTACCCAAGCACCACTCAAATTGTAATAGTGCTAATAATAATAGTAGTAAAAATAAATACATAAATAAAGTGAAATAAAACCAACTAAAAACTCTATATTAACATTTAAACTATGTACAATTAATTTATTAAAATAAATTAATACCTTTCACCTTAACTCATCGAGGATACATGAAATTGCTTTAAAAAATGTATTTCAAATAAATGAAAGAAAATAAATCTCACAAATTTTGGTTTCCAATTTTTTTTTGCAGCACAACTGTTTTGAATATTCATAATAATCAGACATGTTTCTTGAGAAGCAAATCAGCATATTAGAAGTGTCATGTGACTAAAATTCTGCTTTGCATCACAATAAATGACATTTTAAAATATATTCAAATAGAAAACAGTTATTTTAAGTTTTTAAAATAGAATTTTTGAAGATAAGAAACTTCTTTCCAAACATAAAAAAATCATATTTTGAAATGTAGTATATCTCATTAAAATTCTATTCTGTTCTGTTCTGTTATGTTCTGTTATGTTATGTTATATGTTGTTCTGTTCTGTTCTGTTATGTTATGTTATGTTATATGTTATGTTATGTTCTGTTCTGTTCTGTTCTGTTCTGTTATGTTATGTTATGTTATGTTCTATTACATTACATTACATTACATTACATTATAATGGATTCCATATGGGTACATATTTCAGTTCATGTTTCAATGCCATTGATTTATTTTCACCACAAAAAATTATTGAACATTTTCACCGCAGGATTTTATTGATATTTGTATAGATCTGCAGAAGTGTCATCTTCTGCATCTTCTTCAAATCAATAAATGGTTTGGTCATTGGAAGTCCGTTTATATCAGTCAATATGAACAATAATGCGCTGAGACAGTGAAAAGAGACAATAGCTGTCTTTAGCTGGAAAAGGATAACAATGGCGATGACGTTCGTGAGGTAATTGTTCCTAGACATGTGAGCGCACATCCTTCTATTATCCAATATCTTATACTGGAGACTCATTATTACACAGAGATATGAGCAGACACGGGTTCCTGTGGCAAGACGGACAGATAGACGTCTTAGTCTTAAAGGGAGAGTTCACCCCAAAATTGCAAATCTGTCATTATTTGTAAAATATTATTATTCATTTTTGGATCATCTCTCCCTTTAAGACAGTTGGAATAAACACTGTTTCCATTTGTTTGCCTTCTTTCATGTTTATGTGTTTGATTTACCCTCATTTTACAGTTGTATTAAGTTGGACAAAAACTGCTGTAGAACAGGATAACGTGCATGTTATTTCTGAATGCATGATAAATATTATATATTTAAAATGCTCAGCTAAAAAATAAAAAGTCAGTACGATTTTTGGGGGAAAATAAAATGTAACCATAAAAGGTGGGACAGGTTGCTAATTAGGTGAGGTTCTAACCTCTGAAAATCCAGTGGAAAAAAAATGAAAGCGCATGACAGTAATCAGGGATGTGAGTAATCCACATCTCTCACCCGTCTCACACAACACAGTGTTCACAAAGAGCAGGTGTTTGATCTTGCATGGCTGTATTAGTCTGGCAGGCACTTGCGGTTTTTGATTGGCTGAACATGCCATCCTCTAACTTATCCCAGGATATGTTTCACTGATCAGAACACCATCAAGCCATTTCATCTCATTTAAAACTGCAGTGTCGTTATTACAGGACAATTCATGGGCAGTCAGGCTGGAATCACCATTAGAAATGGCTTCATTATAAATATGGCTTAGCTGGCATTTCATAGCCTGGTCAATGCCTGCCTATCTGAGCTGTTGAATGGTTTATAAAACTGTTCATTTCTGTTCATTCATTGCTGATTGTAGCATGCACGCGCGCACACACACACACACACACACACACACACTGTAGAGACTCGTTTGTCCCTTTAATAAATTTCTGAAGAGGTTGAGGCCATTTCTCTACCTAAAACCATGTCTTTTCTCTCTTTTTTTAAATATACACACTTCCTCAGGCTAAACAGTCATCTAATCTGAGATGTTAAAGTGAAATTTTAGGTTAAATACAAGTAACACTCTGTTAACAATCTATCATTTATCACAGAAAATGATTTTAACTCATATTTCAGCTTGTGAAAAGAAACAAAAATGTCAATTCAAACGTTTGCAGTTGAAGTTTATTAGGTAATCGCATGATTTGAGGTGAGGTGAAAGTCGGCATTGTCTCCTGTGATGATAAACTTCATTATTTACTAACCCTTATGTTTAAAAAAAAAAAAAAAAAGATTTTTCAAAGTTGTAAATAAAACAAAGATTAATTGGAGTGTTTTAAAAGAAAATACTAGTTTCGTCTTTCTACTACAAAATGTTGTTTACTTTGGTGTGTAATTATTTGTGATATTTACCAATTTCTGAGTGAAAATTGTTTCAACGTAAATCTTACACCATTTTTTTTCAGTGTTTCAGTTTCAGTATTGACTGCACTTGTAGTGTAATAAAAGTATATTTTTAAAAAACTGTATTTGCAGATAATATTTAACTTAAAAAAAGACAACTGTGTAATAATGTAAAATGAAAGTTTCACTACATTTTAAAGAATTGTTTTAAAATTATTTTGTTGTGCTTTAAAGAAGCACACTTATTTAGATGTTTTGACTAAAACACATATATTATAATTTTAACTTTAGTGTGTTATTATTATTTGAAATTTAAAGTTCATATTTTAAGTGTATTAAGTTACACATTTTAATGGACATTACATAGAAGTAAAAATTAGTTTACCATAAATGCTAGTCAATACATTCAGCAGTATATTTGAAAGACAACAGAATTATGAAATTACTTCTAGAAATGTACTTAAGTCATATTTAAATGGGTCAAAAAGTACCCATTTTAAAATTTAAACTAGAATACATTTTTATTTAATTGCAGTCAACATAATTGAGTGAAAACATTACATTCAATTTGCCCTCAAGTATATTCTTTTAGAGTATATTATTACATATTCAAAATGGGCTAATGTTTTACAAGGGTCTCAGAGTATTACTTAGATTTTGTTCTCTTCCTCACAAAGTTCGACTTCAAAACTGTGATATAGTGCACAAGTCATTCAAACTACTTTAATAGTGTGATTTTGGTCATTTTGAAGCTGAAAGTAGTTTTTCTTTTTTCTTTCTCTCTTTCTTTTTAACTGTAATATTCTTTTGAAGTGGTCCACGTTTCATTTGACATATTCTTTATAAGTTACATGATATTTCAAAAGATCTACTCAATCACAAGGATTCCAGTCATTGGTACTCAAAACTCAAATTTTTCAGAATTGATTTCCTTCTTATTTCCTGGAATTTGAAGTCCACAAGAATTGAAACTTGGCAACTACGAAGAGCCAGAAGTGAATTTGTACTCACAGTACAGGCTTTACAAACCCATCACTGAAGGTAAAAAATTCAATACTTAACTTCGTTCCGCAAACACACCCAGTAGAGTGAAAGTGTATGTCCACAAGAGACGGCTCCTACTGACAAATCAATCAGTATCGATCAATAAATTAGCCTGATTCATCACTTTAGTCGATGGCATTGGGGCAGCAATGATAATAAATAAAGGTCAGAAATGCTGAGTAGAGCGTTTGTGTTGTGAGTGATATGAAAGCGCTGGACTCAGTCAGGCAGAGTTATGAATTACTTCCCACCAGAATTAGCAATGTGAATGACTGTTGTGTCTGGGCATCAGGCAGCCGGAGGAGTTAGAGTCCCATAGGGACGGAGAGTTTACATCAACCAGTCTGATCTGAGCTTCCTCTGGTGCTCTCCCTGTGATTAATATTATCTTCACCTCAGCGGGCTTTCCTCAAGAGAAACAGAGATGCTTGCTGCTAAGGGGAGCATCACTAGACTATATACTGCTCATTTAGGGTGAACGATCTAAACAGTTATTACACTTTGCTTGTCTCCGCTATATCTGAGGGTACATTTACATGACTCATCAGTGTCAGAATGATTGATTTGGCCAATCAAATCAAAGTAGGCGGGATTTATTGTTTACAGAAGCAGATCGCAAATTCCAGCGTGAAGCATCAGTTTTAACGTTGAAAGACAAATGAGATGGAAGTAGCAAAACATTTAATATTTGACAACTGTTTTACTCTAGAAATGTTAAAAGACAGTAATATCCAGTGATGCAAACTACTCAACTTTTTTTTCAAATATGTCCATTTTGAATTAAAAATATGGTGCCATTTATGTTATTGATGTAGTTCCTAAATGAATGTGACAAGACAAGAAATGTTTTGCGGTTTTGACATAGGATTAGGCTTACAGATAAAAATACATGTGTTTAAAATATTATTTGTAAATAATTTTAAATGTCTTACTTACCAAATAGAATTAGACCCTAGAAAAATAGAGTTTTTCCTTGATGTTTTTGAAAAGTTTCAAATAGAGACGATGACGTTGTCAAAATGATCCCCGTTCAAAATTCATGCCTGGCCAGTAGCTGGCGATGCCACTTTGTAAAGAAACTGTATGCATTTATGTAGTTTACAGGGAAACGGTATTGTTTTCAAAAACGTGCAATTTGAAACCCATTTTCAAACATTTTCAATTTCAGGCCCCCAAAACACTGTTGTCATATAAATGAACAGACAAAACGCATCAAATGTTTTCCATTTTTAGTAGAAAACGGTGTCGTGTAAATTGTGATTGGACTTTTTATCGGACAATTTTATTTCCAGCCCAATGACAAAAAATATGTGAACCAGTCCTATACACTCTAAAAAAATGCTGGGTAAAATATAACCCAGCGCTGGGTTAAAAAGGGACAAATCCAGCTATTGGGTTGTTTTGACCCAGCGGTTGGGTTCAAAACAACCCAACCGCTGGGTCAAAACAACCCAATAACTGGGTCAAAACAACCCAACCGCTGGGTCAAAACAACCCAATCACTGGGTCAAAACAACCCAACCGCTGGGTCAAAACAACCCAATAGCTGGGTTTGTCCCTTTTTAACCCAGCGCTGGGTTATATTTAACCCAGCATTTTTTAGAGTGAACTAATGTGAGAGTTAGTTAAGAAACTCAACAATTTACTTACGAGTAGTTTTAAGATTTGCACAAAAATTCAGTAATTCATGTAAGAATGGCTTTACTGTTTACTTTTTTAAGGTTTGCACAGAAATTAAACAATTTACATAAGAATGATTTTACTATATACAAAAATTCAACAATTCGCATAAGAATGATTTTATGATTTACACAGAAATTCAACGATTCACGTAAAAAGGGTTTTATGATTTACACAGAAACAATTCACAGAAGAATAATTTGACAATTTACACAGAAATTCAACAGTTTGCATAAGAATAGTTTTATAATTTACACAGTATTTTATTCACATGAGAATGGGTTCATGATTTACAGAATAAAAATATTTGTACGATTTACACAAAAATACATACATTTGAGCCTTTTTATTTAAAAATGGTTTTATACATATTAGACATTTTACTGTATGTAGGAATAGTTTTAAAAACGGTTTACTCAGACATTCAACAGTTTATGTAAGAACGAACAATTTACACAAAAATTCAACAATTTACAAAAATAATAATTTTACGAGGGTTTTACACTGAAATTCAACAATTTAATGTAACAAATACATACAATTAAGAGAGAAATTCAACAAGTTGAAAGTCTATGTAGGAGTGTTTTTAAGAATGCTGTATTTTACTGTAAAGTTCCTGTTACTCTACAGAGTTCATGAATATTTAATGAGGCAGGCAGGTTTATGATTGGCTGTCTGCTGCGAAACAATTCTACTGCTACATCATTTCTCATTTTATACCTTTGACTGGAGCAGGGCTTCATAACGTGTTCAAAAGCTGTCCTAATCATATGTGAATTGTGAAATGTTGCTTAACATTTAAAAAGACGGCCAGGGTGAGCGTATAGTGTGAAAAGCTGTTTTGACATAGCTATTGCTGTTCTGGTAATGCCCCATGTGCAGGCTAATTAGAAATCAAATGTAGACAAGATGCACAAGATGTCAGAGGGGTTAGGAAGACTTCTTTCAATTAATTCTAACGTTAAACAGTTCCACGTTAAATAAGTACAATATGAAACCAGAGACTAATAGGCAGCCTGGTGCCCATTTCTGCCAAGAAACAAGATCAACTCAGCATGCATGTGCTTCTTCTGACGCTGAAGATGATGATGTTAGGTTGAAGCAGGATTCACATGGTCTACCCCACCCTCACTCTGCCATCAGACAGGAAAGAAGGTGGTTTGTCTTGGGGAGCATCGTCTCTCTCTGTCACCCCAGCCGAAACACGAGCGTCAGGAGGCGTGTGGAGCGTCGCGTGGCTGATGCGCGCAGCTTGGAGACGTCCAGCGCGTCAATGAGGAAAGGATGGAGACATGGCGAGCGCAGTTCTCCGTATCTTGACGCCAGTGAATTAAACACTTATGTCTCATTCTCAAGAGCTTTAAAGACAGCAGGATCCTTTCGTTGAAAGAAGCGTGGTGAGTGAAAATTGCTTAATTTGATTCGTTTGGTGTGCAATATGGAGACGCATTTGCGCTGGCGATATTTGCAGAAGGTTAAAAATAAATATGACGCGTTTTGATTGCTGCATGCGCGCTTTTGCGCAACAGTGTTTGAATGACGAAATTCATATAAATAATCACAGTTTGGCCAGTAAAGTAATTTAAGCTGCGTGCAGAATTTGGAGTTTGTGTATTTGCACGAAAGTGCATGCAAATAAATGCAACATTATAATAATAATAATAATAATACAAGCATGCATGATAGATCGTTTGCGGGTGAAAAAAAATTCTATTTACTACTCCAAATCTCTTTATGCTTTATTTACTGTTGTTTTTAATGATCATGAATTCATAGTATCTAGCATTTTATAGGAGATTTATTACGGAAACCAGAGACATCTCAGGCTCATTTTTGGTTCAAAGGCTGTGCCCCTTGCAAACCGCCAATAAATTCTCCTTTCTTCAGCAAGATTTTTCATGTCTCCCGCCTCACGGTGCACCATGAGGGCAATATGCCAATATGATTCAGAATAGCTGTATGATATAATATGACATTTTTACGACTTATGAGGTTAGAGCATAATAGGTGGGCTTTCATCAGGAGGATATTGTTGATATTGTTGCCCCCTGGTGGGAATTTTGCTTGTTGGCAACGTTATTTGCTTTCAATCGGGTGAAAAAAAGTGACCATATTTTTTGGTAGTGTGATGATGCACTCAGAAGAAAATTAGTTTTTTAGCCCATTATACAGTATTTTGACTTTTACGCAAAGAAATATATCCATAATGATACATCTTGTTTTGCTTTACATACAAAAGCAGATTTTAACATGATTTAGTAATGCTAAAATTGTGACTGGAGTTTGATAATCCAAAATCAACAGTTTCGCCACTATCTA
Organism: Sinocyclocheilus rhinocerous; assembly: GCF_001515625.1. Classification (NCBI taxonomy): domain Eukaryota; kingdom Metazoa; phylum Chordata; class Actinopteri; order Cypriniformes; family Cyprinidae; genus Sinocyclocheilus; species Sinocyclocheilus rhinocerous. The sequence goes on along the minus strand of NW_015670976.1, from coordinate 443,617 downwards.
GTTTCCTTCCCCGTTACACAATTTCTTCCCATCACACTGAATCAAATTCTGCTTATCTGAGCAGGCGCTACAGCACTTAAATATAGAAATTGCTTTACACATGGGGCGGCAGTAGAGAGAGACAGACAGGGAGAGCAGCGAGGAAGGAGACCACTGAAGCAGGCGAGTTATGAATTATGTAAGGATTTTCTTCTGCATTTCTGTGAAACCACAGCGCAAGCTTGAATTGGCAAAAATATGCTTTTTAGATTCACTGTTAAAGATAGACTCACCTCCGTGACAGCAATGTGTCAATCTTAATGTGTTTAGTTTGCCCAAAAATGAAGATTCTGACATTATGTACTCGTTCCAAACCCATATACAGTTATTATTCCACCATCAAACACAAAAGGAGCAATTTTAAGGAATCTTTATGCAGATTCAGTTACAGTTCATGGTGACCATGTTTGTCAAGCTTTGAAGAAAAAAACACCATAAAAGTTCATATGACATATGACTGACATTTAAGTTGTTATTCACTGATAATGCTGCCTTCCAGTGATCTATTAACCTTTGAACTGCCGTGAACAGATCATTGAGTCACTTAGTAGAGCTCAATCAGTCTTTTTCAACAACAGATCATGAGAATCAAGCCGGTTCTTTACTATGAACCAGCTGATTCTGGCCTCATAAATTGAACTCAATCTACTGGACTGATCCGGTTCTCAAGTTGTTCTCAAGTTCTCTCTGATTAGTATTTCATAGTGGTTCATAGCTCACTGCAGGGGAAGATTTTAAGCAAGCAATTATTTATTTTAGTCTATTCTAATATCAAATGGCTTGGGAAAACGGTGCTTTTTTGTTTGTTTTGTTGTTGTTGTTGGACGGATCCATAAAAAAGTCATCATGAAATGAAAATTCATCCTATTTTGTAAATGCATGTTATAGCGCTTGTGAACATTTTTATTTTATTTATTTTTTGACCTTGTAATGTTTAACTAAAATGTCATTACTCGACTTCTTTATGTTGACGTATGCCAGTCTTCTCAAAACTTTTAGTCCGCTTAAACTCCACTTATCCATAATCAACCGTAATTGTACTTGTATCTTAAAACCCAAGGAACAACCATCCCCGCCATACATTTTTTCTTTCCAGTAATCCTTTACTCTTGGATGTTCATCACAATATGGGGTCGGGGGGGTGCTTGCATGTTTGCAATTCTACTTCTCGTGTTGTACTGTCAAATGACAGCATCTGTTTGTTCTTCTACGGGGTTTGCAACGTCATCTCCATCACGTGTGCGTACACGTCTTTTGCGATCGTTCCGCCCAGCAACGGCACCCTCATGTGGCGGGCCACCACCACAGTTTTCAGCGCCGTTCTGGCTTTCCTGCTCCTAGATGAACGCCTCGGTTACACAGACGTAGTGACAGTCGTAGGTAGCCTCTTCGGCCTGTGTCTCGTCATGATCCCCAACATCGCAGACGAGGAAAAGTCTCCTCTGGGATTCTGGAAAGAAGCCTTTGGCTACACGATGACTGTGATGGCGGGTCTGACCGCCGCTCTGTCCATGATCGTGTACCGGGCCATCAAAGAGCGTGTGAGCATGTGGACGGCGCTCTTCACGTTCGGCTGGACGGGAACCGTGTGGGGGGCGTCCACTATGTTCATCATGCAAGAGCCCATCATTCCCTTGAATGGCGAGGCGTGGGGCTACCTCATGGGAATCTGCATTTGCTCCACCGTGGCGTTTCTGGGCGTCTATTACGCCCTCAACAAGTTCCACCCGGCTCTGGTCAGCACCGTGCAGCATCTGGAGATCGTGGTGGCCATGTTTCTGTAATTATTTTAGTTTATATATATATATATATATATATACACACACACACTTAAAATCATTTATATAATACATATATAAAATTTTTAAGCCAAAATTTCACTTTAAAATGTTCTAGCTTCAACCAAATGACAGATGAATAAAATATTGTGTTTGATTGGAAGCAAGACTCTTTTAAGATTCTGTACTTATTTTGATATCTCAATATGCACAGTTATATGCATTTTATTTAGCATTTACCATTGTTTTTTTTGTTTTTTTGGCCATTTCCTACCTATTCTTCAGGTCATGACTCACCAGTTAAGAACAACTGCTCTAATCTAACCTTTCGGTTAGGGTCATCCATATTTACGTGGGTTATATATCTAAAGAGAACAAAAACCCTGTTGTAAAAACGTTATAAATGAACTTGTATTGATTTTTCTTCCATTCTTTCTCGGTATGCCAAGGCGATCGATACAATCCCTGCCTGAGTGATGGAGGAATTTGTGCTTGGAATTAGACATCATTGTTTTTTTGTTTTTGTTTTTTTTTATCTCATCAGACTTGAAAGAAAACCTCCTTTGATAAGATTATGCAACGACAAATGATGTATTATATAGGCACAGAGGAAGTGTCTTCCATTTCAGTTCTGAAATTTTCTGTGAACTTATTCGACTCACTCTCATGATTATGTTGATAAATATCTGTTCATATTTTATCATCATAACCATCATCATTTTTGTAGCTGTGGTGCATTGGGTTGTGCACATGCTCTATGTCTTCATTCCCCATCTCTTGCTTCCGATATGAAGTCTGTACATGTACAGTATATATATGTACAGGTCCTCATGTTGATGGTCTGTGGTAGGATCTTATGAAATTAGTCCCACTCTAAATAACCCTAGCCACTCTGCTGTTTACCAGCTTCATTTTCAGTGGTATTTAATTTGATTCTCTTTTGTTTATACCCTCACACAAAGGTTAGAATTAAGATCAAAGTAATCATTGCTCCCCTCAAAGCTGTGGTCATGATGAATCGCTGCTTGGTTTGTTGCCAGGGCCTAGAGATATTTTTGTAATAAATCTTTTAAATGGCAGAGCATGAGATTTCCCCAGTGCTCCACAAGGTGGCACGTTGGAGGCTGTTTTCTTAAAGGAATTAATAAATCAAGAATGATGTCACTATTTACCCAGCCTCACATTGTTTCATACCTGTATGATGTTTTTTTCTGTGGAATACAAAAAGGGGATTTGATTGCAGCTCTTTTCGATACAGTTTGTCAAGCTCCAAAGAGGAACAAAAAAAGATACATAAAAAATTGTACAATTTGTGCAATATATTCAAAGCTATTGCATATCTATATAAGACCTGGAATATATCGCACAGTCATTTGAACTACTTATGGTGTATTTTAGTTAATTTATGGACTGTCTTTGCTGTATGAATATTCTTTAAAGAATAAAATAACAGTATACTGTATGGGTTTGGAACAACATGACCTTCTTCTATTCATTTATAAAAGAAGAGGGGGAAAAAACTAATTCTAACAGTTAAAGGAATAGTTCACCCATGATAATTTGCTGAAAATACTCACCCTCGGACCATCCTAGAGATGAGTTTGTTTCTTCATCAGAACAGATTTTGAGAAATGTAGCATTGCATCAGTGTCTCACCAATGGATCCTCTGCAGTGAATGGGTGCCGTCAGAATGAGAGTCCAAACAGCTGATAAAAACATCACAATAATCCACAAGTAATCATTAAGGCATTTTAACTGTTACTTCTGGCTAAAATACAAGTCCACTATCAATAATATTGCTTCCTCCAGTGGAAAAAGTCATCTCATCTGAATCAGGAGAGAAATCTGCACAGATCAAGCACCATTTACAGTCCAAAACAAATATGTGGGTGGATTTTGATGTGAGAGAAAACAGGGGATGGACTTTTTCACTTGAGGAAGCATGTTATGAGTTATGGACAGCAACGGTTTAGCATTAAAAAAAAGTCTTAGTGAGGTATTTGTTTTCTGACAAATGTGCAGATTTTCACTTCACAAGACATTAATATGGACTAGAGTGGATTACTTGTGGATTATTGTGATGTCTTTATCAGCTGCTTGAACTCTCATTCTGACGGCACCCATTCACTGCAGAGGATCCGTTGCTGAGCAAGTGATGGAACGCTACATTTCTCCAAATCTGTTCCCATGAAGAAACAAACTCATCTACATCTTGGATGGCCTGAGGGTGAGTATTTTTGGATTAACTATTCCTAAAATGTCAGTACATTCACAATTTCATACTTTATCAGTAATTACACTGACTTGATACAATGCTCTTTAATAATCCCTCGATATTTAGGAATTTACAATGAACGATTATGCATTGCTATCCAGTCACTTTTAATGTTCCATTCCTCCTCAAAGTAATATTATCATCGCATGTTCACCCAGTTCTTCATGAATTCATATGCCTGAATTCACAGAGTGAAGTAACATGTCTGAATCAGGGAGTTCTGAGCACTGGTTCCCTCTCAGTGTAGTGAGGGATACTGTGAGTGCGAGGATGCTGGATTCTTGGGGTGTAGACCGTGCTCATGAGGCTCTGGAATTAGAGACAGGAGGAGGCAGGGGTGGTGCAGGACACATACAGTAAAGTCCATCTGTTAGGACAGGAAACAGATTGCATCCTGCAGCGTGTTGTGCACTATCTAATGGCTCTATCAGCCATGCGTGAGGGACTTTGAATATGGTCATATCAATGTAACTCATTCAGGTGCGTTTAGAGATAAACTGATAGTAAATTCAGAAGATTAGGCGTTATACACGCAATGCATGCTTTCATCTTATGATGTAGTATACAGTTCGGTCCAAAGGTTTGAGATCACTGCTTGAATTTTTCTAATTTAATGCAAAATTTTTGATTACAAATTATATTATGAGCATAAAAAACATGAGTTAAGTAAAAAAAAATGTGAATGTTAGAAAGACTAAGCAAGATACTTCTTTCTTTTGCTTTAAAACATGAAAGCATGATCATTGTGACAAATTTGCTTTCAAATTTTTTAATACAATTGTTTTTTTTTTTGTTTTTTTTTTGCCATAGCATTTCTTTCTTTAAAATTACGAAAATACATAATTTTCAAATTTAAATGAAAAAAAAAAAAGAAAATCCATGTAATCTCAGACCTTTGGACTGATCTGTACACGAATCATGGGTAACAACAAATCCCCAATTAACTACTAATATTATTACTAATAACTAATAACTAATATTATTAAGTGTGCTTGAAAGCTATGCACGCCAGTGATGATCTTCTGCAATATTCAGTGATATTAATGTAACAGATAGTCATCTATGTCAGTGTTTCCCAACCTTTTTTTAGTCGCGGCACCCTTTGGAAATTTTAACAAACTTGTGGCACCCTACAACATTAATTCTGTCACAATATTTGAATTTCTAACTTCGATATGATAATTTGAAAAGTATAGATATTCGGTACAACAGGGAAGAACTGCAGAATATAATGTCATACAGATATTTTTAATATTATTTAAAAAATTTATTCTGATTCTGATTCTGATTCTGGTAATATGTAGCTACTTTCGGGACGTATACAGCGTATACAATTGATGGACGTGTGCACTGACCAATGAGCAGAGAGATCACTCTTGGCTAACCAATGGGTAAACGAGTAAGCTCTAGACAGCCCCGCCTCTTACAGCAGGTTAGATAGCGCAGCAGTGCATTGAGTAGAACCGCAATTCTCACGCTGGATACATAGAAACCCTTCCCGTGAAAACCATCAGCGAACATGTAGCTGAAAAACACGCCTGTGATCTAAATAGTGCTGATCATCGAGTGTGCGCTGGATACACGGGAGTCAGGGGTGCACATCGGATCGCTCAAGGGTAAGATGACAGATATTTATGAGAGTTCATGGTCTGATTGTAGCGAATAGAGCTAAAGCAGTAAATCCGAGGGTGGTTCTGGGTAGAAATATTTATCTTCATAACGACAGAAATATAAGAAAGTGGAAACAATCATAGAGATAACTCAGTGTAATTGTAAAGGGATTGTGTAAAGGCTGTGGTCAGGCCTCACATTGCTGTGATTTTCATTCATAGATAAATACAGAAAATGTTGTGGCCTGATAATGATTCATATTAAAAACATGAATCATACACAAACTGCTGTGATGTTTGTGTTCTACAGGCCTTTATGGCATTTACATTGAAATCTCAGTGCACTATGCAGTGCTGTTTGCATTATAGGGGTCTTTGTTGAAATAAAAGGCAGTTTTATTTGATTTAAACTCCAAATATTGCTTTTCATCATTGTTCATGATATATGATTATGAATTTCGATTGTGACATCTGTTTAGATGGGATTTCCTTATTGGTATTTGATTTAAGATCATGTTGATGTATTATGCAACAGCTATCAAGAAAGCACCAAATAGACAGAGACTGCTAGATTTAGTTTGCTCAGTTAAAGGCAGGGTATGTGATTTTTCAAAAACACTTTAGAAAACTGATTCGGACCGAATAGCAAAACAAACTTGTAGCCAATCAGCAATAAGGGGCGTGTCTTACTCGTGATGTGGAGGAGAGAGAGCGTTCAGTCCGAGCCGAGCGACAGAAAGATAGAGATGGCGGATAAAAAACAAAAGAGGAAAACGTCTGCGGAACGACAAGGCAAGAAGTAGGACCCGTAGACATGGTGTAACATTGGTTTTGCTTTGTTTCACAGAACTAATCGTTGGCTGGGTTGCGTACGTATATGTGGGGCGGAGCTATCAAAATAGGGGCAAGACCCATTTGGGGTAGGGGCGTGTTTGTTTTGGTGATTTCAAATATCAACATTGGCTACCAGAAATCACTTACTCTGCCTTTAATGTCTGATAGTGTTGGTTTGTGATCTGATTTCAGGCTGGAATTGGTCTTTATGGTCTGTATAAATCAGCTGGGTTCTGTTGAATGTAATAGATCAGTATGTGTGTTCAGTTCTTTAACACTGAACTGTGAGTTAGGATCAAATTCGTGTGAGATTTCTCAGCAAACGCTGAAGTGTCCACGCAGATCAAGGGGAAAAGCCTAAATGGCACATTCCACAAAGAAAGTTCACTTTAGTGTCTCGTGTGGTTGATCTAACGTAAAATTAATAGGTAACACTTTACAATAAGGTTCATTAGTTAACATGAACTGAGAATGAACAATACTTCTACAGCATGTATTCATCTTCATGTTAATTTCAACATTTACTAATGCATTATTAAAATCAAAAGTTGTGCTTGTTAACATTAGTTAATGCACTGTGAATTAACTTGAACTAACAATGAACGCCTGTATTTTCATTAACTAACATTAACAAAGATTAATAAATACTGTAATAAATGTATTGCTCATTGTTCGTTCATATTAGTTAATAAATTAACTAACGTTAATGGAACCTTATTGTAAAGTGTTACCAATTAATAATGAAAAGTAGAAATTAATACGTTGGAATGATATAATTTACTCATCTAAAATCAAATCAAATTACAAATACAATTAAAATAAAAAAAATTAAAATAAACTACACACACACACACATATATATATATATATATAGAGAGAGAGAGAGAGTTTATAATAGAAAAGGTACAAATAATGTTATTTCTTAACATTCATAATTTTAGGGAACATGAGGTGATAAAGACCAACCTCTCACTTAACAAAAATGATTTTCTTACTCAGTGGTTTTGTCTTGTTTTCCTCTATAAATATCTAAACTTTCTTAAATCAAGATTACAGGAGAAGCAAAACGACGTAAGATAGTTCTAGTTTTCTGAATAAAATTGTGAGTTTATGTTTTAAGCATAAACTCAAGTAATTTAGCATCTGAAGTAAACGTATCTTGGCTGTTATGAGTGTTACCTTGGCTTTATTTGAAAAAATATGATTCCCAATGCTCACAAACTTCCCAGAATACTGAGTGCTCTGTTGGTTACAGTTTACTTCCTTTTTAATTATAAAATTATAAAAAATATTTATTTATTTGTGGAAAATACTTTGTCATCTAAAGTATAAGTATGTTTATTTTACAATTATTTTTTAATCCATTTTCAAATGATTTCAAATTTCTTAAATATTAATTAATAAATACAATTATATCGGCTTTATATCGGCCATCGGCCACCCGGCTTTCCAAGATATCGGCATCGGCATCGGCTGTCAAAAAACACACATCTTGATTTAGGAATGTTTAGATGTTTGACAAGAAAAAAAAAGTATAAATAAGAAAATCTTTAGTACGAGGTTGGCCTGTCCCACCTCACGTTATCTAAAATTATGTATGTTAAGAAATAACATTATTTGTGATTTATAAATCATCTGTATTATTTCTATACGGATGTTTTACATTTTTAAACTCGTTCTACAATTGACTTTAATTTCAAGCTCAAACATTTAACCAAAGCTATTGATAAAACAAATAAATTTCTTTAAATGTGAGAATTATAAGTTTAGTGATAATTACAAACCAACATTTGGTCCCAACTATGTAGTCACTACAGATTGAAAGTGTAATGTAGGTTAAATTTGCAGCGCTGTCCTTAAATCATGTAGGTCAGGAGGGATGTGCTATTCTTAGAAATCATGTTTGCCTGACGATGATCACTTCACTTGCATTGATTGAAGTCATATCTACAGATCAGAACATCCCAGAGACTTGAGCGTGGGCTCTTTTTGCTTTTGAAACCACGCATAACACCCTAGCAACCACATTGCGACACTTAACCTCCTGTCACAGTACACACAGCTTTTTATTTATTTATTTAATTATTTTTTTTCATTTTTCACACACGTATTCATACACACCTGGTCCAGCCAGTGAGTCAGCTGCTAATGTCCCCCTTTCTGTGTTTTTTTGTTTATCTGGTGGCCTGTGTGACTGAGCTTGACATTATGTGAATAACAGGGATGAGCAGTCATAACTACTGTTATTTGATTCTCTACTGTCGTCTTATTAAAGTAACCCCGTATTCGGCGTCTGGGCGACGGCCGAGATACAGTAGTCCTCCTTTTTTGCTTTTTTCCATGACCTCACAGTTGTGTGTATGAATGTTTTGGGGCCCTGGGGCCTGTTGCAGCTGGTGAGTTTCTGTAATTATTGTCACACTGACAGCTCTCTCCACAGCCTCTCATTAAGATAAAAGAGAGAGAGAGAGAGAGCTAGAGACCAAACTCGAATGAATGAGAGAGAGACATTTTGTTGTAATTATTGTCACACTGACAGCTCTCTCCACAGCCTCTCATTAAGATAAAAGAGAGAGAGAGAGCTAGAGACCAAACTCGAATGAATGAGAGAGAGACATTTTGTCTGGGGCCCCAGATCCCACTGAGCTGAGGGGCCCGGGATCAAGGAGAAAGGGTTGGGGAAAATAGTGAAAGCAGCTATTTATATTTTGCCATTTCCTCCGTTAGGGGAGAGTCCCCCCATGAGCGGGATTCACAGAAATTGGACGGTGTATATGCGGTCTGCGGGGACCCGTCTCTTTTCTTCACCACCGTCCCCAAACGTGCCTGTGGAAGCACAGCGGTCTCATTGAGTCCTCGACCCCCCGCTCTCAGAGCAGCACCTGCTGTTCAGGCGCCTGCAGTGACGTGGCATTGATTTGCCGCACGCGTCTGTCTTTCACTGCTTTTGTCAGTGCAGTCAGCCAAAAGCTACTGCAGTGTTACGTTTCTGGGTCTTTAAGTTCACTGAGACTGCTTGGCCTGAAATATGGTTTTTACAAACAAAAACTTTGGCTTTTTGAATGCTAATGACTGTGTTTAAATGTTGATAAATATATTTTTAAAATGGATGTAATACATTATCTTAGATTTTAATGTAAAATATATATTTTAAGATGTTTTTATACCCCTATCTATTTTCTAAATGAATGTTTTGAGCTTGTTGTGACTGATTCATTCATTTCATTTCCATACGATTCATGTACATTTTATTTAATTAAATTTTTTAAAAATATTTTTACATTTTAATCTGGTCTTCTCTGTGCAGATTCTTATTTGAATCTCTTGAATTGATTATGTATAAATTGGATGTGTTTTTTCCCCCAACCTTTTTTAAAAATGTAATTACATTCATTTGTAGGGATGTAACGATTCACTCAACTCACGATTTGATTCTATTCACGATAATGATTTCATGATTTGATTTTCTCACGATTCTTCACGAAGACAAATTATAAATGAAAAGGTGTCCTTTTATTATTGCTTGGACAAAATGCTGCACATGTCTTTGTGAAACAGAAATATGTCAAATAATAAAACTAAATTAAAATTTTAAAACAAACCCCAAATCTAATCAAATAAGACAAGAAAATCTCTTCTTATAAACAAAGGCTACCTGTGCTTTTTCCATTTAAAATTAGAGGCAACCACTGCTTTTGAATCACAATTAGGGCTGCACGATAAATCGCATGCGATATTTAATGCGCATCTTATCAGTAAAGCCGGTTCTGTAATCAGCGGTAAATCTCCATCACGTGCGTGCTTTCACATTGAGCAGCATTCCCTTCGGATAGCGCATCAAGAACCGAGTTGACCTGGTACCGTTTTCATTTTTTTAGTACCGACTTGGTACCGAAGTACCGGGTCTTTTGAGACGAGATGAAAAGAAAATACCATCTAAACTTTTCTGAAGACATTCAGTTCCCCTCAGAGATACATTCATATAAACTGCCACCCCCAAATTGATTCGTTTAACATCTCAACCGATTTGAATCGTCACATATTTGTATCGATTTTAAACCGGCTCGTGGTGAATCGTTACATCCCTATTCATTTGATCTAACGTTACCTGCTTGTCTGACTATCTATGTCTACACTCTAAAAAAAGAAGAAAAAAAAACTGGGTTAAAACAACCAAATTTAGGTTATTTTTAACCCAAGGCCTATGAAAATATAGGACATAACACATTTTGGGTTAATTTTACCCAGCTAATGGGTTGATTCATTTTTACTTTAATAGCTTATTTTTTTTACTTCATATATCAATTAATGTTTACAGATGAACTTAAATCCTCTAAACTTGTGTAAAATACTCCACACAACCACTGGTTTGCATGATAACGTCCTTTATTTTCCTTTATTTAGATCATTTACAGCATTGTTTATATTGTTTTTAATAGCCTATGTAGGGCATACTTATTGCCTATATTTAAACTCGTTTAACCCTTAAAGACCTAGAACATTTTTGGGGCACCTGACACATCTGCAATTTTCTTTGTTTTTTAAGACCTATTCTAGCAGTCAGCATCAAGTGTCATATATCATAAACAGGAGAACTTTAAGTTTCAGTCTAGCTAATTTAAAGTCCCAGTTTTCCTTTTGTTTTCTCTAAGAATTAATGAATTTCCAGAATTTTAAGAAAAACACAAGCAACAATTTGGTGTTTTTTACTGTGTACTCAAACAGAAACTCCTGAAGTTTGGATTTTTTTCTTTAGAAAGTTGTATCTGGGTGTTTTACACTTCCAAATAAAATGTCTTATTTGTCTACATATAACATTCCCCAAGCAAGTTATAGCCATTTATTACAATATTGTTAGGCGCTTTTCAGTGAAAAACAGGTCTATTTTGTTTACTAGCAATATAGATGTGTCTAAAAAACATTTAGGGAGTAAAGAAAATGGAATCAGTGTTATATAATAACAAAACACCGTAAAAAAGTGACTTTTTTTTTAGAGAAATATATTTTCAATCTGAGTATGAACAACAAACACAAACCATGCAGCTATTTAGTGAAAACAATTGCACAATTTGTCTTCTGCAACAAAAATACAAACCGTGCAAATGATTCACAAACTACACACAAATTGACAGAGAAATATACAGAGTGCAACAGAAAAAACAGTGAAAATGATCTTTATGAACTATATAAGAATTATTTACATAATATACATAATATAAATGGATCGATCCACTGGCTGTCGCTGCGTCAGAATCGATTTTACCGGGACATCGCCTAGCGACGCGAAGACATAAATTCCAGTGCTTTATCCAATATGTACCGCTGTTTCATCCTTGTTTTTGGTTTGTTTTATGTCAAAGTACTCAGTCGTGTGTTTTTCTGGGCTTTTTCAGAGAGTTCTCTCATGCAAATGTGTTATTTTGTGTTTGTTTTCGTGCACGCACGACAGACTTTACTTTCACTTTGTGTTTGTTCAAATTTACAATGAAAAATCCTAAATGGTGGTTCAAAAGACCAAAACCTATGTTTATTGGTTGAATATGGGAC
>NW_015670976.1:427553-431523 GCF_001515625.1 Sinocyclocheilus rhinocerous | reverse complement strand
TCAGAGGAACAAAATGCATTGGTTTCTTCTGACGAATCAATGTTGACAAAATGTGATGACGTAATCATGTGCGCTGCGGAGCCTCTGAATATCCAAATAAGACAAATGAGATATCAACACTTTTTAAAGCATTCAGATAGGATTAGCGGTTCAAAAGTTATTAAACATTTAAGAACAATAGTTATTTTATATAATAATTAACAAATATTAGAAGTAAAAATGCAACGTTAAACAGAAATAATTCACGTGTAATCGAGCAGTCTCTGTTATTCTGTTTCCACCATAACGGCACTGGAGTCGTGTTCGGCGGGGAACTGCTAACGGACCGCCGCCCTGCTTTTCACTCTAGCCGAAATATGCGGTGACTGCCTCCATAACCTGCCCATAAACAAACAGTAAACAGCTCTGAGGACATATTTTAACATCCAAAGTATTTTTATTCTGTAATCGTTTATTTTATGCAAAGCATCAGGCCTTTCCATCACGCGAAAAGAGCGACGCGACACTCGTATGTGACTCTCACCACACGCCTGTATGTTTCTCTGCATAAAATTTTACGATATATAGCACAGTAATGATTTTATAGATAAAATAAAATGTACACAAACCTGTATTTTACCGAAGAGATGCATCAATTCGATGGAGCCTACAACTGCTCTCTCCTGAAGAGGATGCAAAATCCCCGCGATAAATAACTCAACCGCTGGGTTACGTCTGACCAGGATCTGAGTAACACTAAAACTACCCAAACACTGAAAAAATAACCCAAAAAATTACCCAAAAGGTTCAACCCAGCATTTGGGTTGAAAAAATAACCCAGGATTTTTTAGTGTATGTGTTTGTTTTTTATTTCGAAGAAGTACTCTGCTGAAATTGGTAGGGCCCTATGGAATCCATTTGATTCCTCCCCCCCAAAATAATTATATATTTTTTCTTAATTTCTTTCTCGCCATTTTAATTTTTCTGGTTTGCTTTTTTCCAATTTAATTTTTCTGGACTCTGTTTTAATGGTCAAATGAAATAGCAATCAAAAAGCATGTCTAATTAATTGAAATAAACTTTAATTACACGTTTAACAAAAATTAAATTTTTAGGACCCTATGAAATACATTTTATTTTATTTTACTTTTTTTAAATTCTGTTTTATTTTCTTCAAATTGTGTGTTTTCCGTTTTGATTTGTCTGGTTTCCATTTTAATGGTTTAAATCACAAAGCATGTCTAGTCAACTGAATTCATAGTGCAAAACAATTTTTTATGACTGGGTTCTGCGATTCTGTCTGCATTTTCAACATTGTAGAAATCATGGGGCCCTTAATTGGTGAAATACATAATAAATTTATAAGTCATGTTTGTTGCATTTTCAGTATTGTCAAAATTTTTGGCAAACAGCCACCATCTTTGGTCCGATTTACAGTAACTACTGTCATGGCAGAGCAACATTTTGAAGAGAATCTTACTTGACATGTTTATATAATTAACTTCCTAATGGCACAGATTTTAAAGGTAACTCTGTCGTCCTCTGGAGGACTGAGAGTTATTACAGATCTTTTTTTATTTTTTTTTATTAAAACAACAAATTGCTACTTTTTTGTTGTATGAAGGTCACATTAGTTTTTACAGATCTATATTTGGTACTTTTGAAATGCATTTTATATATATATTTTTGTAATTATTATTTTACCCTGGTCTCAGACCCAAATATTCCATTTTAAAGTATGAAAATCCATCATTAAAAAAAGTTGATCTGCACAGACAAAAAGATAAACAACTACTTTATTACTCAAATATCCTAAAAAATTCAATTTTTACACAAATCATGACTGCTCCTCAGTTGTTGTGCAATTTTCACCACAATCATCAGTTTCTAGTGAAGTTTCACCAAATTTTAGTGCACTTGTTTACCAAGACAAAAGTGTTAAAGAAAAGCTTGAGATGAAATTTGAGACGTGATGTTTGAAGAAAATACGGGGGGAAAAAATCATTTTATTTTACATTTTCCTATCAACCAATAATTTAGCAATTATGCAAATAAATATTGGGAATATTGTTTATTTAGAATGTAGTAATGATAGTTATAAAATTAACATTAGTAAGTAAAGAAATTGTGGATTTATTTTAAAAATGACACCACAGAATTTATTTAAATTTGAAATTGCTAATGATATGTGTTGGATTAAAAGAAATGACAGAAGTTACTGAATTCTTCTGTAATGGATCTTGGACGTTGTTCTAGGCAAGTTAAACTAGTTAGTGTTAAATGTGTGTTTTAAATGTTTCTTTTCTAAAAGTCCACAGGTTCAAAAGCTCTGTCTAAACTGTTGCCGGAGTTTTGTGACATACACGATTTTAACAGACAATTTTAAGAGTGTTGGATGTTTTAAAGAAGAAATAAAGGAGAACAAAGTGGTAATAGAAAATGTTTATGGTTATCATGCAATTTTCACTTCTGTATTCAGAGACTGATTTGGTAAGCATCTCATAGTTTATTATGGTTTGTTTTAAACCATGATAGAGGGGTCCTTTGTGGCATTTCCTCTATGTATTTCAATGTTTCATGGCCTTATAGGGTACATGAGTATCGTTTGAATTTTATCTTCGATTTAATTTTATTCTTATCGATTCCTAGTTTTGATTCCAATAAGGTAAAAAAAAAAAGTCAAACATTTTCAAGTCAACATGAATTGAATTGAATTTATTCTGTGCCTTTTTACAAAGCATTCTGTTGCAGCTAAATAACATGAGCAAAAATCAGCAGCCTACAGAACACTTTTTTCCCCCTGTGGTTTTACCAAAAATACCACAGCAAAAACAACTACTAATAAAATACATTTCAAACATTACATTTTCAAAGACAAGTTAACAGTCAGTAATAAAAAGAAACAAACCAATCAATTAGCAATAGCATAAATAAATACAACTGAACAAATTTCAATCAAAATTCTTCTTTATGCTCTTGGAAAATCAAAAGTTTAAAAACACTGCATAGTTTTCTTTTCATAAATAAAATATAGATTAATCCTCATTAAAGTTATGAAAGATATTCAATCAAGATCAGTGAATGATTTTCTTTTGTTCTTTGATTAATATTAATTAGGGCTGGGTAAAAAATATCGATATCTCGATATTAATCGATTATAATTTTTACGGAACAATATCGATTCTTAAATCCAAAGAATCGATTAGTCTAGTCTGTTTTCAGTTAATGGACGGAACGTTGAAGGGCACTTCCCATCCAATATATCGCAATAAGCATTGTGCTTTGGTACTTTTAATATGAAACAAAGTCTTTTCAAATTCTGTCCATTGTATTGCAGTATTCAAACAATAAATGACGTTTTTGGCGCTGTTTAATGTGGAGTAACTGTAGACGCGGCAGCGCGAGGCGCATGTGAACTGATCATCTCCTCCACATTAATACCAGATTCAGCACAAAATAAATGTCACGTAACGTCACATTTACCTCAGAAAAACATATTCGGTGACCATAAACTCATTAGTCAGAAAAATAAACTGTAGAGAGGGGCGTTTTGTTAAATATATGCACCATATAACATATTCATTATAAATTTTACTGTTCTTCAATGTTTACTTTATGTTTGAATAATTTTTTTTAATGTTTTTATGACAGCCACCATTATGTTTATATATTCAAAAAAACTAATTGAAGTAGAAATATTATTATGTAATTGTAACTTTATTATTTTAAAAACTTTATTAAGTGTCATTTTAAAGCTGCAGTCCGTAAGTTTTGCCTCTTTGTCGCCATCTCTGTTTGGAATTGCAACCTGGAATTGCAGTTACTTGCAGAATTATCTTCCTTGCGTGGGTTGTGCACCGGCACGTCTCCAGCGCGGATGAATCTAATGTTTTGAGGAGTATGTGTGGCAGTCAGTCACCGCACCGGTGTGAATCCTATACTTAGTAATCACAGATTCTAGCCTACGTCTTGGAATATATGACCCAAATAA
>NW_015670976.1:424801-426967 GCF_001515625.1 Sinocyclocheilus rhinocerous | reverse complement strand
GTGTGTTGTATAGATCAGTGGTTCCCAACCCTGGTCCTTGAGGCACCCCAACACTGCACATTTTGCATGTCTCCTTAATCAAACACACCTGATTCAGGTCATCAGCTCATTAGTAGAAACTTCAATACCTGAGATTGGTGCGGCAGAGAAAGGAGACATGCAAAATGTGCAGTGTTGGGGTGCCTCAAGGACCAGGGTTGGGAACCACTGGTATAGATGACTGTATTGTTTCTTCTTCAATGTTGGAGTCAGAGACTGTCCTTTATTCTCTCTTTTTTATTATATTAAACTGTAATGTCTGTTGTTGTCCTGTAAAGGACATTCTACTACTTGTTTCAGTTTTTTATAACCATTTCTTACTATGTGTCCGTAAGTTGTTGTTATTTTAGCATGTGTGTTTGCCTCAGTGTTATTTTTTTAGGATTACTGATAAACTACTGTAGTTTGATTTGTATTAGTTATCTATTTTAGTTTTAGTTACAGTTGTAGTCATGTTGTCATTTTATTAGTTTTTTTATTATGTCTATATAGGCTTTTTATTAAGTTTTACTTTTATTTAATTTGAGTTATTTCAGTACTTCAACATACAAAATGGAAATGAAATAATATATATATATATTTAATGTATTTATACTGTATATATGTACATGTATATGTATATGTGTGTGGCTGTACATACACATATGTAGTTGTTTTTTGGTGTTTGGCTTAGTGTTATGTTAGAATCATTATTATACTCATACCTTTTGTTCTTTTAATATTTTGAATTGTTTTTAGCTTTGTTTTTTTGTTTTCATTTAAATGTTTTAGTTTTGAAATGTTGTTGTATGCATTTGTCATTTTTATTTAATTTATTTTATTTTCTTAAATGTGTGTGTATATATATAGTATTTATAGAGTTTTAGCTTTTAGTTTTAATTACTTTTTCTTATTTGTAAGTCGCTTTGGATAAAAGCGTCTGCTAAATGACTAAAAGTAAAAGTAAAGTAAAAGTAAAATCTGTGTTTACGAGGATATACTGACGTAATTTCATCTATATTGGTCGCAAAATGAATGAGAAGTCAGTTCCGGCCTGGAACAACATTCACCGGGACCGTGTGGTTCTCTGTGCTCACGCTTCAGATATGGGCACGGCACGCAAAACAGTTCTTTCCCTTCTTGCGCTTAAATGGTTTAAACTCACATTGAAATGCAAACGCAGGAATCGTTAAGCAGAATCGACATGAACTTGTCTTATCGAATACCCGATTCTTGGACATTTGGAACTGGTTCTCGATACCCAACCCTAAACATGAAATCAAAATGGACCCTATTTACTTTCATAACACATGTTTCTGGTCTTATTGCACACTATTCGTGTTGTTCCAAAGAAAAAAATGTGTGTGTTTCATAATCTTTCATCAGAATGTAGTGACATCAACTAGATTGCGTAAATTTTAACCACTCAGCACCGAGGGCATTTTTGTCTTTTCAGAATCCTGTTTTACTTGGAAATGTGTCTCATTTACAGTTGCCGTGTTATGTTGAATTTCAAGTTTGTGTGTGATTTATAGGGTTTGTAGCATCAGTGCACTTGAACCGGTGCGTCACCTGTGTGTCTGAGCGGGAGAAACTGAACTATTTAAGCATTTGACCTTGATCTGTAAAATAGGCCAAGAGAAAAACAGGTGTTCAGTGTGTGAAATGACTGTTTTCCACTTAGCCTGCTCACAGGCCTTCTCTGCTACAGGATTCAGTGCACTAATTTGTTTGTTTGCCATTGTGGCAGGTCTCATGAGATTGCTATCTGTTAGAAATACAATGCAAGATAAAGCCACTGTATCCACTTTTCGGACATGAGATCAGTGTGGTTTACAAATCAGCAGCTATTTTGATTGCAACAGTGAATTCATCCTCATGATGGAGCCAAGAGGAGATATGCTTTTTATTGAACATATCAGTCACTAGTTAAAGGGGTCATATGATGCTGCTAAAAAGAACATTATTTTGTGTATTTGGTGTAATGAAATGTGTTTATGCGGTTTAAAGTAAAAAAAACACATTATTTCCCACATACTGTACATTATTGTTTCCCCTCTATGCCCCGCCTTGTGAAACGCGTCGATTTTTACAAAGCTCATCAGTCTGAAAAGCAAGGTGTGCTGTGATTGACCAGCTATCCAGTGC
>NW_015670976.1:409154-416258 GCF_001515625.1 Sinocyclocheilus rhinocerous | reverse complement strand
CACAGTATGGTGAGGGGCGTAAGATTTCCGTCTCACGCTTGAGGTATTTGGCCAATCACAATGCACTGGATAGCTGGCCAATCAGAGCACACCTCGCTTTTTCAGACCGATGAGCTTTGTAAAAATCGACGCGTTTCAGAAAGGCGGGGCATAGAGGAGAAACAATAATGTACAGTATGTGGAAAATAATGTGTTTTTTTAACTTTAAACCGCATAAACACATTTCATTACACCAAATACACCAAATAATGTTATTTTTAGCAGCATCATATGACCCCTTTAAACTACCTTAGTCCTTGTTGCATCAGTAATGCAGTAAAGGTGAATACGTCTTAAGCTGCTGTCTCATATGTAAACATATAAAATGAGAACAACTGGGTCCTTTTTTCACTTCATGCTTACTTTTGAGTCAACCGAAAGTTTTGTGTTTGGTTCATTTAGAGACTTGGTAGTTTGTAGTTTTGCACACACTATCAAACATGCACACTAAATACTTACAGAAGTAAAACTAAACAATTGAGGATTGCACAACATGTTTAAATCATTTCGAATAAGCTCTCACAGAAACGTGTGTCTTGTTGCTAGAATAATAAATACTGAAATAAATGTATTGCACATTGTTTGTTCATGTTAGTAACATTAAATGGAACCTTATTGTAAAGTGTTACCAAAATATCAAACATGTTTATTTTGATCCAACTGGATGGAATCATAAAAAAAGCATAAAAAAAATGTGGAGTCTGTGCCCATTATACATTGATTTTCTGTGAAATCTGTCAACTCCAGCTGCCCGATATCTGCCGACTTTTAAAACGCTTAAAGTAGAGTATTCCTGGCTTTATCCATTAAGTCTGTAAGTGTGATGTTGTCTGATGATTTAAATTCTGTTCAGATTTTTAAAGTTGTTACAAGCTGTTAAAGTGCCTTTTTACCTAAAGGCCAGTTCTTGGCTGATTTAAGATAGAACCATGCTATATGTCGATAAGCTCAAATCTGGCTCTGCAGGAAGGCAGGGATGTTTTTATGGACTAAATAGGTTCTGTGGTTAAACAGCTATAGGGTTAATTCATTTTATTAGGCCTTGTGGGGAAACGGGTGGTTAAATTATGATCATGCTGTTACCACATGCTATAATGCTTCTGTAATGCCTAAGGGCCTTAAAAATGACTCCAGCTTGAGATGTAAAAACTGCAAGACTTTATTTTAACTTGTCATTTATTAGTGCTTTTATTGGTGACTGACTCCTGAATATAACTACGTTTTGTGAAGAAAATGTGTGGTTCTTCCCAATGCAGAACTCAGTGCTAATGTGTTGTGCAGTTTTTAAGGTACTTTGAGTGGAATTTGGAAAATCATCATCGTGTGATTGCTTTCAAAAGTAAAAGCACACCTGGCGTCAACAGTCCGTGTGATTTGAGGTATCATTCATGTCTGTAGCACAAATGGCGCGGGATGAGTTGCATGCTAAAGTTTAATACTTTTGGTTTGGGGTTTGTTGAAATGTGAATTGCAGTAACTATTCAAGGACACTGGAAGCTTGTTAACACGGTCATACATCTGATCATCATTGGTTTAATTATGGAAAATGTCAAAGGAAGCCCTGAGGGAGTTTTCAGGCCAAAGATATTAAGGTCCTTTTGTGAACAGAGCAGTTTCCTTGTATGACTTTTGCTCTAGTCAGTCTCAAGCAGTCGTCCCCTGACGGAGCCCTATATAAGGCCTAATAAATGGAATTTGTGTCTTTCAGGGGCCTGTGTGGCCATCCTGTTTAACGCCCTTACGTAAGCAGCACTCATTCCCTGGACTCTGGCTAAATCAACAGGCCTGGATTTCTCCTCTAGACCTCACGTCAACATTAGCATCGCATAAATGACTATTGGATGATCATGTTTTGTGTGTTTAGCTGCCCTGATATTATATGGCCTTCCTCATCGACAGGGGGCATGGGATATCTGAACCTTGGCGTTGATAAAACACACACACACACACAGAGGTTTTTTTTTAAAGGGGTCATATGATGCGATTTCAATTTTTCCTTTGTCTTTGGAGTGTTACAAGCTCTTGGTGCATAAAGAAGATCTGTAAAGTTGCAAAGACTAAAGTCTCAAATCCAAAGAGATATTCTTTATAAAAGTTAAGAGTCAGCCACGCCTACCTAAAACGGCTCATTCTAACACGCCCCCACATGTCTACGTCACGATCTGGGAAGATTTGCATAACGCCGCCCAAATGTTCACGCAAAGAAAGAAGGCGTAACTTTTATTCTCGCTGTAGTATTGTTGTTGCCACCGCCATGTCTTGGAGACGCTGTGTTTCATTGTGAAAGCGAAACTACTTTGGTTGGCCTTCTAAAAAGGCGGGGCATAGAGAAGAAACAATAATGTACAGTATGTGGAAAATAATGTGTTATTTTAATCTTAAACCGCATAAACACATTTCATTACACCAAATACACAAAATAATGTTCTTTTTAGCAACATCATATGACCCCTTTAAGATGATGAATTGTTTTTAAACTTGAGCTTTTCTAAGGCTGTGCAAGTTGTAGAATAGTATACGTGCTTATGAAAAATGGGTTTTCAGTGACTCTTGAATTAATGGTTCACCCAAAAATTTTAATTTACTCAGTCTCATGTTGTTTCAAATGTATGATTTTCTTTCTTCTGTAGAGAACTACAGGAGATGTTTAGAAATTTGCTAATGCTGCTCTTTTCCATACAGTGGAATTATGCAGTGAAGCAGCTGTCAAGTTCCAAATAGTTACACAGTTTTAAAAAAATATTTATATGAAAAGTAGCTTATACAACTCGTACATTATCCACCTTATATTCCAGTGTGCAAGTAAGCAATTTCAGCTTGGGTTTTCTGATCATCAGCACTTTTTCTGTAATGGGGAGAGAGCACATGCGTGTGGTTGCCAGGTTGGGACGATTAAAGGGTTAGTTCACCCAAAAATGAAAATTATCCCATGAAGTACTCACCCTCAAGGCATCCTAGGTGTATATGACTTTCTTCTTTCAGACGAATCCAATCGGAGTTATATTAAAAATTGTCTTTGATCTTCCAAGCTGTTTAATGGCAGTCAGCGGGTGTTGCAGTGCATCAGTCCAAAATAAGTGAAATAAAGCTCATCCATTCATAATAAAAAGTGTCTCACATGGCTCCGGGGGTGTACAAAGGCCTCATTTAGCGAATCGATGCGTTTTTGTAAGAAAAATATCCATATTCAAAACGTAATAATAACTTTAATCTAGCTTGCGCTCACTGTTGTACATGGAAGCAGCTCTGGGCGGATGACGTAGGACGTCGGCGTTGCGCCGCTCAGAAGTGACGCACGTGGAAGCGCAGGGGAGAGATCAAAACAAAACAACGGTCACGAATTAGAAGTAGACCTACAAATCGAGGATTTGTAAAGAAGAATGTCGGAGGATTTCGATATAAGCCAAGAGGAGACTGGTTTTCCTTTGCTAAAGTAAGGAATCTTTGCTTCCTTTGCTCCTGTTAACAAACGTTGGTTTTCACAAGACTCACCAGCGCATGCGCAACGCCGACATCTTACATCATCCTCCCGGAGCTACTTCCATGTACAACTGTTGGCGCAACCTAGATTAAAATGATTATTACGTTTTGAATATGGATATTTTTCTTACAAAAACGCATCGATTCGCTACAGGATACCTTTGTTCGCCCCCCGGAGCCGTGTGAGGCACTTTTTATTATGAATGGATGAGCTTTATTTAACTTATTTTGGACTGATTTTGACTTTTTGTACATGTTTTTAAAAGGAAAACGTTGTTTGATGGCATCATCTATCGGCCCCACCCTAGTTGAGTGATTCGTACTGATGGATGGATATATACTCTACTGATCCTCAGGTGAAATGTATACCCATAAAACACTGAATTATGCAAACCCCATACATACCACAGTGTGGAAAGTGGCATCGCTCTGTAATTTAACCCTCATTAATTCTTCCATTCATCATTACCCATCACTCCCGTCGCCCCTTTTTCTCGGGATCTCCGCTGTCTCTGATGGCACATGAAAGCGTCTCCCAGCCCGTCAGATCTCCAGGGTGGGCGCCTTCGGCTGTCCGTCACTCATCACGCACTCGCTGTATGCTCGTCAGGCCCTGGTGGCGGGCTGAGACGCTGCAGAAGAACTAAAGGAAGCATTGAGCGACACCATCACCCTCTCACCTCAGCTAGACACAATAGAGAGAGGAAGCTGTGCACTCTTAAACTGCAGCAGAATGTGTGCGGTCTAGCTCTATTGCCGCAATGGTTGCAGCATTGCTAAGCCAGCTGTAGACCTCATTTGTTTCGTTTTGCAGTGCACACTTGTCTTTTTGAATGTGCAGGTTTGTAGTAACAGGTTTCAGGGGAGTGGTGAACCTTACTGCAGGTTGCAAGAACAAAGCGGGATTACCTGTTAACCAGCGAGCACTTCAGATTGTTAGCAGGAGTATGAACGTAAAGAAGGTATAATGTCACAGAGTTGTTGTCAATGGCAAGCCTGGAAAACGTCTGTAATGAATCTGAGGTTTTCGGATAAGGTGGGATTCTTTCAGTTTTTGTGCATTTTGAGCATGTGTTTATCCTCCACAAAATTATTTATTAGCACGTTGCATGTAAAATAAAAATCAAAGGCAATCGCATGTCTCGTGAAAGCTTTGTATATACTGTATGTCTGTGAAACCCGGGGCCTGTTACAAAACCTAGTGAGCTGCCTACATAGACTGCTACCTTCTAAGACGGCATTCTAACTAAGATGGAACCTCGTAAGTGACTGATTTGGAACGTTTTATATAGGTTCTCTTCGAAGCACACAAATAAAGCTCTGCACAGGAGACTTGACTCGGTTTTGATTCCAGTAGCGTTTGATGTTAGCATGTCGTTACGCTAACAGGTCAGTATTCTAATTAAATAATAAAAATAAAAAAATACTAAAACTAGCTGCAAACCGTGCAGTCCATCTCTCAAATCTCTCGTCGTTCAGTGCAATTTATGAACTGATTCAGCAGGTTCATTGAAAAGAATTGGCTCAAAAGAATGATTGTTAACAAATCAGACATTGCTCTCGCGTTACGTAGCCGATCTAGAGTTCTTTTAGTTGGAACAGTATGTTTTTTTTTTTTAAATGTAATAAAGTAAGATTCAACTCTCCTTTGATTTTTGATGTTTGAGCATTTGATGTTAGCATGTAGAGAAGTAAGACTCAACTTGCTTTTGATTCCAGTAACGTTTGATGTTAGCATGTCGCTAAGCTAACAGCTCAGTATTCTTCCCTTATGAAAATTAACCATGGTTTTACTACAAAAAAAAACATGGTTACTTTTGATTACTACACTAACCATAGTTTAACCATGGTATTTGTAGTAAAGCTATGGTTATACAAATGGTAATCACTACGCCAAAAAAACATGGTTACTACACGTTAACTACAATAAAACCATGGTTAATTTTTTATAAGGGAATTAACATAAAAAATACTGTAAGCAGCTGAAGTTTGAGCCCTGGTAGCATACATACATCACGGAGACGTCTATTTGACGTCTGCAAGACGTATTTTTTTTAGAGTGTTTGCTAATCTGCAATACGTCTATAGGACGTTTCCTATGAGATGTCAAATAGACGTTTAGAAGATGTATTTAAGATGTTTATGATTTAGAATGTATAAATGACATCTTAAAGACGTCTATCAGATGTTTGTACACAGCAGATGCTTTCCAGATGAAGCGGTCTTTAACAGACATCTTGCAGACGTGTGTTTGCTATCTGGGAACAGCCCAGTTTGCAAATTAGTTGTTCAGTGCAGGTATGAACTGATTCAGTGGGTTCATTGAAAAGAATTGGTTCAAAAGAATGATTTGTTAACAATTTGGACATTTGCTTTCGCTTTTCGGAGCTGCTCTAGGTTTCTTTCAGTTTGATATAAAAAGGAACAGTATGTTTTCATGGAATGTAGTGAAGTAAGTAACTCGCTTTCGATTCTAGCAGCGTTTGATGTGTTAGCAAGTTAACATCTCAGTATCCTAATTAGCATAAAAAGTTGCAATAATTTGTTCCGTGAGCTTGGTGCAGTACGTTGTGAATCTTCTCTGTGATATATGTGATCCTGCCTTAGAACTTGACCAAACTTGGAGTTTTCTTAAATTTCGAGTCGACTCAGACCGTCACCTCTTCTTATAGAGGTTATAATGCAGAGCTATTTTGTGCTTTTTGGCCTGTTCTAGCATTTACATCTGAATGTCTCCTTTCACTAGTGTCAGTTGTAGTTAGCTTTCACTAGACTCATGTCGTGAGGAGAGTGAGATGATCCAGATTGCCTCTGCACTTCCTCTTGATCTTATCAGGGTCATTGAATGTGTTGATGGATGTCGAGAAGATGACCTCAGATTGGCTCTAAACAGGAATTAATGGAGAACACACTTCTTCAGGTTGGTTCAGTTCATTGCTTTAGCTTTAGTTATGACGTTACAGTGAGTTACACACAGTTAGATATATATTCACAAACATAAGGTTCAAAAACATAACACACAAATTTGGACACTGTTAAATGTGGGGTAAGCGATTTCTGGTAGCCAATGTCAATGTTACACCGTGTCTACACCGGACGCCAGTGGCACGGCACGACAAAATACTATAGAACTCATTATAATCAGTGATGCTGTCTACACCATAGATACATATCTATGGTCTACACTGGATGCGGCGTGACACGACAAATCCCCGGCAGAAAACTGCTGCTGCGTTCTATTCACGGCGCAGACACGGTGTTACTCACCTATCGAGAAGTAACGAAGCAACCTCGGCGTCCGATCGCAGGCCTTCCGCTCCTTGAGTTCTCTCCAGCACTGGAAAGCTGATCCGATATTTACACGGGTCCTACTTCTTGCCTTATCGTTCCGCAGACGTTTTCCTCTTTTGTTTTTTATCCACCATCTCTTATCTTTCTCTCGCTCGGCTCGGACTGAACGCTCTCTCTCCTCCACATCACGAGTAGACACACCCCTCACTGCTGATTGGCTACAAGTTTGTTTTGCTATTCGGCCCGAATCAGTTTTCTAAAGTGTTTTTGAAAAATCACATACCCTGCCTTTAA
>NW_015670976.1:400089-409123 GCF_001515625.1 Sinocyclocheilus rhinocerous | reverse complement strand
GTGAAAGCTCGAGAGGGAACTGCTGCCGGGTTCTATTTATGACGTGCTGACACACATTTCAAATGGTTTTCAACGGTCGTTTGATCGGCGTCCGATCGCAGGCCTCCGCTCCTTGAGTTCTCTCCAGCGCTGGAAAGCTGATCCGATATTTACACGGGTCCTACTTCTTGCCTTGTCGTTCCGCAGACGTTTTCCTCTTTTGTTTTTTATCCACCATCTCTTATCTTTCTCTCGCTCGGCTCGGACTGAACGCTCTCTCTCCTCCACATCACGAGTAGACACACCCCTCACTGCTGATTGGCTACAAGTTTGTTTTGCTATTCGGCCCGAATCAGTTTTCTAAAGTGTTTTTGAAAAATCGCTTACCGCACCTTTAATAAAGCAGTGTCTTTTTATCTCTGGTTACAAACATACAAAATGGAGTTATCAATCGTTTGTACTGTACATTTAAAATATTTCCATTTTTGTGAGTGTATGAATGTAATTTTGCTTCATGTTAACAATATTTTTGTTGAAAAAAAAAAGTGTTTATTTAAAATATTTTCATTATCATATTGGTTATTGGCCAGTAACTCTCACTTAATGTTAATATTTAAAAACGCTCATAATTTAATTAAAACACTCATTACTAAATGTAATCTTTAGTAAATGTCAAAATGAATATAATTTTTCTTACTGTATAAAGTTATGTGTTGCATAAATTTATATTTACATTTATAGCATTTTTTTCTCTAGTCCGTTTTATTCATTAGACAGTATTAATACAGTAATATTGGCTGCTTATGAAACCATAACATGAAAATAATTATTTAGTGCATTCTCACCAGATTCTACAAATAATTTGCTACAGTTTAATGATGAAGTCTAGGTTGGCTGCTTACACCATAAATTATTGTATGTGTATGTATATGATAATTTATTAAAACAAATATATATTATTTATTAAAAGTCCCAATGAACACTATATCTACTGTACTTCAGTGCTTCTTGTGGATTATATTACATCATTACATCTATATCTTTTTTTTTTAGTTTCATACTTTATCTCATGACTAGTCGGCTTATCATTTGTAAAATAATTTGCACATTCAATTCAATTCAATTCAAGTTTATTTGTACAGCGCTTTTCACGATACAAATCGTTGCAAAGCAGCTTTACAGAAAATTCAGTTTCTACAATATATTTAGTAGTAGCTTGTCAGTGGTGACTGTCAAATTGATGTACATATGGCAGAAATATACAGTAAAATTCAGTTAATGACGTAATCAAACAGACGATGAACACTATTAACAGCAATGATTGTATGTTGCAATCAAACTTGTAGCAAAATTTGGTAGTTTATGTTGTTTCACACATCATTTGGCGAGGTTGTAAATGTAAAATGCATGAACATGTGGAACAAACCAAACGCATCTGTGCTGTTCCAACTCAAATGAGCGCAAAAGTTTCTGGGACGGCAGAATTTAGGGCTGAGAGACAGATGGAGAGGGAGGATAGCGGCTCATTTCAGCTCTCGCGCCCTCAATAGTTTGACTAGGGTGCAGATGCAGATGTTTTGTTGTGCTCTCTTCTGTGAAGTGCATCTCTCGTCTCTTTAACCTCCTCAAGTCCTAAAGCTTGAAGAGCACAGATGCACACGGCTGGAGGTTTTGTGAAGCTAACGTGTTTATCAGACAGCAGCAGCATAAAGGCGCTGAAATGAGCGATTGATGAGTGATGATGAACTCAGACAGCGTTTCTTTTTAGTGTGCAAAGAGCTGCAGAGAGCTTCTGTTCTGTAGCTTTGAGATTCAGTCCACACACATTTGCTGTGTCTTCAATGGGTAAAAATCGGAACTGGAGTTTAGGCCTTTTTAAGCTTTCGAAGTCTCTCTCCATGACAAGCATCATTTCCTCCCCTTTTCTTCACTTCTAACTCATATTTGCATCCTTTACAGTGGGAAGGTTTCTAAATTGGTATGATACCTTATTTTTATTTTATCTGTCAAAGCATTTCAAATTATCGTCAGGGTTTCTACAGTTACAATTATATATTCTATTCTATTATACATTTTTATAGTGTAGTTGCTAAGATTAATTTTTTCTGGGTCAGTGTTTTTATTTAATTTATTTTTTTAAGTCTCTGTATTCACCAAGACTGTGTTTATTTGTTTAAAAAATACAGTAAGCAATAATATCATTACAATTTAAAATAACCATTTTCTATTTGATTATATTGTAAAATGTAATTTATTCCTGGGATCAAAGCTGAATTTTCAGCATCATTACTCCAGTCTTCAGTGTCACATGATCTTCAGAAATCATTCTAATATGCTGATTTGATGCTCAAGAAACATTTCTGATTATTATCAATGTTAAAAACGGTTGTGTATGTTAATGTTGTTGTGGAAGCTGTGATACGTAACGATGAATTAAATGTTCAAAAGAGCATTTATTTGAAATAGAAATCTTTTGTAACATAAATGTCTTTACTTCCACTTTTGATCAATTTAATGCATCCATGCTGAATAAGTGTTAATTTCTTTTTAAAAACTAAAAAAAAAAAACAGTAGTGTAAATCTTGACTCATTCCTATTATGTGTCTAACCAGTGTTTAGTTCCTGAGATTTCTATTTGAAATAGAAATCTTTTGTAACATTATAAATGTCTTTACTTCCACTTTTGATCAATCTAATGCGTCCTTGCTGAATAAAAGTATACATTTCTTTTCAAAAAGTAAAAGAAAAAAAAACAGTAGTGTAAATCTTGACTCATTCCTATTATGTGTCTAACCAGTGTTTAGTTCCTGAGATTTCAGCAGGAACACTTTAAGAAGCAGATGAAGAAGACTACCAGAGGTCGTGAACAGACAGATGACGGGTCATTTTAAGAGGGAAAGTAGCGATGGAGAAAAAGCTGGTTTAGTAAGGAGAATGTGTAATTTTTTTTTAAAAAATAAAAAAAAAAAACAGTAGTGTAAATCTTGACTCATTCCTATTATGTGTCTAACCAGTGTTTAGTTCCTGAGATTTCAGCAGGAACACTTTAAGAAGCAGATGAAGAAGACTACCAGAGGTCGTGAACAGACAGATGACGGGTCATTTTAAGAGGGAAAGTAGCGATGGAGAAAAAGCTGGTTTAGTAAGGAGAATGTGACGGTCAGATGAGCGTGTGGCGTGTGATTGGCCTTGGGTTTGTGATCTCTGGCTGTGAACTCAGCTATGCGGTGGGAGTCAGCGGGCTGTAGGCTTTGTCTGCCAGAGTTAGGGAGTGTCTCTGACTGTCTCTGCACTCTGTTGTTAACTTTGCCTCCCAGCGTTCATTAATCTAATTAGTGAAACTGCTAGAGGTTTGACGTTCTCGTAATAGAACTCACTCATAAAATAGATCTGGTTTACCATGCTGGGGAATTTATTAACAGATATGTGCACGTTTAGTGATGTGTGAGAACTTAAATCGCCAACAAAAGCTATCGTGTCATATCATTTTCCTGCAGAAACCACTATCTGAGAAAATACCTCGGGTCATTCTTGTTTGGGGTGTTCAGAAGCAAAATGTTGGTTACCAAAAAATTTGGTCTGACACAGAGAGGTGCTGATCTGTTCTAAAACCTAGTGAGGTGCTTAGCTGTGCAGCATTTCATAGTCAGCCAGAAACGTTCTGCTGCTGTCTGAGATTCTTCGTTCTGGTGAAAATCTGAGGTAGCATTGCAGTGCATGCGTCCATGCCAAAAATTGCACACTTGATGTGAACTTGCAGTCATGTGGCCTTCACTTCCACTTGTAGGGGCTTATGAAATCAGTTATTTTTTCTAAATTCCTTTTTATTTTGTCCCAAATTCTGGACTCTGTTTTAATGGTTAAATGTAATTTTTAGTAATCAGAAAGCATGTCTGTTTAATGGAAGTCATGAAACGTATTCAATTTAACAACAATTTTTAAAATTTTACCAAAAATAAAATTTCTAGGACCCTTTGAAATACATTTTATTTTTTTCTCAAATTTGGTTTTAATTTTAAGTTAAATTTCTGGATTCCATTTTCATTTTAACAATCAAAAAATGCTGATACTACTTTTGATACTAATATATCAAATCAACTAATCAATTGAATTCATAAAATTATTATTTTATTATTTATAACTTATTATAACAAGTTATTCTTTTTTAACAATAATTATGCCCTATGAAATGTTTGATTGTTTATTTTCAGAAATACTGTTGTTAAGTTATTTCTGGATTTATGATTTAATACAAGGTTATTAAAAACAGAGTAATCAAGGCAGTTAATCTTTTAAAACAATTCATCTTTTTAAGATGCAGTCAAATAAAAATGTAATATTTTGTTTTTGCTAAACAGAGTGCTGCACAACAGAGGTCTACTATTAAAACATGGAAGAAAAATTGTGTAATTAATCCTTAAAAATAAAGCTTAAAATAAAAATGTATGATTATTATTACTTTGTACATTCTGCTGTACAATAGTTCAATGCATGATCATTATTATTACTTGGCACATTCAGATGTTAAAATATGTTAGATGGTGTTGAGGGAAATGTATGAATTGGCAACATAAATCACCGCCACAGGAATTGTTCTCGTTTTTGCTTAATTTCCAATTCTTTTACTGGAATTCGCTTTTAAAAAGTTTGCCAGGTATGATGTCAGGATCATAGATGGGAAGCCACGTTCACTCGTTTAAAATGATTATTTTACTTATTTAACTTGTGCGTGTTGACTCGCCCGTTATCCTGTATGATGCATTTGAAATGAAACGGCATATCCTGCTTTCGCTGTTTGCGCCCTACTTTTGGATCTGTCTTTTCTCATCTTCCTGACTCATGTTTGGACAATAGACAATCGCTGGCCATCATTCTAGAGGAAGTGATCTCTCGCTTTGACTGCACGGACATCATTTGACTATAAACTCTTCTTCTGGCAATCGTTGCGTTGATGTCTTAAAACAATGGTCATCTTCATCAGCTATTTATTTAGCCAAATTGCACACAATCGCTGGGCAGATGCTTGTCTTTGGTGAATAAACAGTGGAACATTCCCTGCGTACACTACTGAGTGTGTGTCTGATCGTATATGCCAAACGCTTCGGACGGGACATGTGTGTTGCATCGGTTGTAGTCTGTGTCCATTAGTTGTTTTCCTTTCTTGTGTTTGTCTTTGAGAACATAATGCATGCTTTGTTGAACTTTGATTTTCTTTCTTTTCTAGGTCTGCCATAGAGCATCTCTACTAAGATATCCACAGCTTTGATGCAGCACAGGTAAGCATTTACACTGACGTTACACAAGCAGTTACCTTGATATTCTGAGTGCTTGTTTGAGCATTGCTAGGTGTTTGCTAATGTTTTCTGGGTGGGTGCTAGGTAGGGCTGGGGGATAAAGATATATTGAGAAAATGTATGTCGATAACGATGATAAGCTCTGGACATTTTTACTCGGTGTTGATTAATCTAACAGCCGATCATACAGCAATATACAGAAATAAACGCGACAGCAGCTAGTCAGTACATGTGGCAAGCATGTTTCGCGTGTTCCTGTGTGAATGAATGGCACAGTTTTGTCTACACAAACTCAAACGCGTGGTGCTTTCAGCGTCTGCGTCTTAATATATGAGGACATGAACACATAAACTTCATCTCCAGAGCTGCTCTGATAATCTCTTCAGCAGTACTTCACAGTTCAAATACACACCGAAACTCTTCACAAACTGAAACTGAAAGATATTTCAAGCAAACCATCAAAATAAATGTTTGGTTTAACTTGAAGACATTGTGACAGAAACTGAAATGTAATAAAGTAACGATAATAATATTAATATTTTTAAGAAGCATCATACATCCAAGATATTTATTCATCCATGTTTTAATTTACAGTTATGTTGTGCAGCATCTTATTTGACAAAAATATAAATATGTAATGTTTTGTTGTTAGATTTTCATTTGATTACATTTTAAAAGATTGATTAAACTTTTATTTACTCATTCATTAGAAACCATTGATGATAAATTGTTTTAAATCATAAAACACAGAATCCAGAAAAATAAAATGGAAAACACTGAATTTAGGGGAAAATAAAATTTATTTTATGGGGCCCTAAATTAAAAGGTATCTACTCTGTCGAGTTTCATTTGGAACACATTTTGATCACATTCATTCTCAAGGTCTATGTAGAAAGCATTTTCATCCCCATTAACGGTAAATTAGTACTGTGATAAATATTGGTATTGAATGATATGGAAAACATATTGTGATAATATTTTGGCCCATCCTTAATGCTAGGGCATTGCTAAGCAGTTTGTAAGGGGTTTTGGATTAGAGGTCTGCATTCCCTATTGTGTTGTAAATGTTAAACGAATTGTATCCTGACAAGACGAATAAAAATAAGAAATACAATTTCTGTTCAACATTTTTATTTTCTCTGACACTTTTTCCTACTGTTGCATAAAATAAACGAATTTTGTGTCTTAAGATAATTCATATAAATTCAAGTCAAAGTCAATAAATTCAAGACTCTTGACAAGACGAATAAAATAATACATTTTTTTGCAGACTACACTTTTATTTGTTAGCCTATCTCTCTTTCTTTCAGTAGCGGAAATTTAAATGTGAGATTCTGGAAACAAGATCTAAATTTAGCGGGAACGGTCGGGTCGGGAAGAAAATTATTCTAAGCGGACAGCGGGTGAACAAAGAGTGAATACATAGTGGGAGCGGGTGGGTGCGGAATATAACCTTGCGGGAGCGGGACTAAAAAAATAGTCCCGCGCAGAACTCTATTTTGGATTACCAGAACTAGTAAAAACATAGATGGATAGTTGCCAAAGTTTTGCTTCGTTATTAAAAATTTTATTGAAGAAATCCAGTAATTTCAGTAGGAATCCATATGGTTGGGAATTTAGTGTGAGTGCGAAATATTTCCCCATGTTTTGCGTAGTTTGAAAGTGATTTGTGTGCTTGTTGTGCTTCATACATTTCTACACTATTAACAATAGACAATGGATTTTGTTTTTGTTTTTTGTCCGTGAAATTTCTCCAAAATTTTGTGACTGCACCTTTACATCTACAGTATATAACCAGTCGAATTATGTGGTCATTTTGTTTCCAAGCTTCTCAAATCTGCATATCAGTTGCAACAAATGCTTTTTTTGATTATTTAATGTACCTGTCTAGTCTAGACCCTCCTCATGTCTTAGTTTAGGGCGTTTTTGTCGCTGGATAGAATTTGTTTAATGTAACTAATGAAAACAAGAGTCTAAAGACCTTTAGAAAGTAGGTCACCTATGTTGTGGCCTGGAGATGTTCATGAGAAGGTGAACAATCCATTCTGACAGCCAGGTTTGCTGTCCTGAGCCCTGTAGGCCAATCAGCATCGGTCTGTTCTTGAGAGCATTACCTGGTCATTTCCTTTAGGCTCAAAGGTCTGCAGTGCCTGATCTGTTCTTCAGTTCGCTGTTGTTGTTGTTATACACAATTGTCATTTTAGATCCATCATGTCAGGCTTGGTCATCTAATTGAACATCAGGATCTCTGCAACTTCCATTTTAACTCCAGATTGTTCCCGGCAAATGTCAGTATTTGTTAGGACGGAGTTCATTTGAAGATTTCTGTTGGTTTTCCAAAAAGCAATTTGACCTTGAAATTGGACATTGGAAGAGATTTTCTCTTTTCTTAAATACCAGAGCCTTTTCATCATTGCTTTCACTTGTTAAAGAAACTTAATTTCCACTATGTAACCTCAATTCAATTATTATCTTCCTCAGTGTTGAAATAAATCCAAGATGACGGAAGAAGTGATTGTCATCGCCAAGTTTGATTACATGGCCCAGCAGGACCAGGAGCTGGACATTAAGAAGAACGAGCGTCTCTGGCTCCTGGACGACTCCAAGTCCTGGTGGCGAGTACGAAACGCTACCAACAAGACGGGCTTCGTGCCATCTAACTACGTCGAACGAAAGAACAGTGCCAGGAAAGCCTCAATCGTCAAGAACCTCAAAGACACTTTAGGTGAGGCCGCAACTTCTGCTTTACTCAAGAACATCCTCCCAGTTGCTATTTGATTAGATCTCGAGATTTAGATTTAGAATCTCATGTTGCTTCAAACCCATGTGACATCCAACAGCAGAATGTCCAGAATTCACCATTCATCATTCAGCAAAAGTGAAAAAGAATGTTGCCAACTCCAGAAATGATAAAAAAAACACCCTAAATGTAGCCCATGTGACTTCTGAAGCTTTGTGTGAAAGACAGACACAAATTTAAGTTATTATACGTCGAGAATCTTGCAAAAGCATGTAATAACTTTGGTTGCATATAGAAGGACGGGTTGAAATAACATGAGTGTGAGTCAATGAAGACATTGATCATTTTCACTGTTGTGTGGGGAACAAAACAGTTTACAGACAAATATTTGAATCCACTTCTGCTTTAAAGAGGTCCAGATATATTTGTTTCTAATTGGGTAATGTGCGGTTTAGTATGTAGGGCATATTCTTCTTGTCATTTCCTTGGGAGTCATTTTTTGACCACAATGATACTTGGTGCTTAGTCACACGGAAGATACAGTACTGAACAGTTAGAAGCTTTCATTTGAGAAACTGCTTGTGTTCCACTGCTTGCTAGCTCCCAAAATCACACACCTTCAGTGAATTACTTTTCAGGTACAGTAAATGTCTTACTCACATTGCTGTAAAATAGAGTTGCTTAAAACTCTGTGACACAGTATTGTGTATGCATTGACTATCATTGAAGAAAATTTTCTCTTGAATGTACTTGTTTGTTTAGAATCTAAAGATTTAGTTTGACAACAGTGTGTTTGCAGCGCATGCTCCATGCTTGCGTCATTGTCAGATTTATTAAGTTTAGCATAAAATGAGGCTTATTTGTTGGGTGAATCTCATGAAACTTGTCACGGTTATATTTTTGACTTCAATCGAAAGAAAGCAATCAGAAATTCTATTTTACAATGGCAATTGACCTGATTTAGGACTAAGAATTTTTGCATTGTGTGTATATGTGTGTGTGTGTGTATATATATATATAT
>NW_015670976.1:396241-399776 GCF_001515625.1 Sinocyclocheilus rhinocerous | reverse complement strand
ATATATATATATATATATATATATATATATATAATTTTTTTTTTATTTTGTTGATATATGATTCAAGTTGTAAAATATTTACATATCATGGTTGTTTTTGTTTAATTTTAGTAAGTAGATCTAATTAGATTCTTATTACTAACAGTAAGCATTTTTTTAAAATTAGCAAAATTAATGCTAATCACAAAACCACAAAATGTTGTGATGTATTTTAGTAATAACAAAATTTGGGGAGAAAGTTTGCTTAACACGAAAATAATAATAATAATAATAATAATAATAATAAATGTAATGCTCTTGCAAATGGCTTTAAGTTTTGTATGCGGTATTCTCTTTTTGATATTGGTGCAAAATATTGGGTTCTATGAGTCTCATGAATCTAATGAAACATCAAATATATACAGTGATATCAAGTGTAATGTTTTTAGTGTTTATACTTCTTAAAGTTATGTAACGGAAGTAGCAACAGATCTTTTCTTCTGTGTTGTGACGTACATCAGAGTTAAACAGAAAGAAAACTCCGTAGGGTGGCGACATGCTTCTATGCATCAGTTGTTGACTGGATCTGAATGCGAGGTTTAACCAGACTAAATGATTGGAGAAGACCAGCATGTCACCAGAGAGAACTCTACCCTTACACTAAAAGATTAAGTTATGATATTTTAATAAAAAATTTAGGTTAAAGGAAATGTAAAAATGGAATTTATGCATTGATGAATCGTTCACAGTGAGATCAATAACTTGCTTCACTTTTCATTGCATGGCGAATTCTTGTGCATTTAAAGGATTTGAGATGTTGATGAGGGAAGTGTTTGTGACACTGGAATGTGAGGCGTAGTGTCAGGAGATAAGCAAGACAAAGAGAAACAGGAGATTGAAAGATTAGCTCATCATGTTCCTGTCCAGACTAGACCACGTTTACCACACCTGAAGACCTCCTGGACCCCTCAGCCAGTGGCTTCAGTACAGTCACCAGAGTGGAAATGCTGCTCTGAGCCTCTGGCTTGAGTGAAGTCAGAGCTGTCCATAGGAAATCAATGCGTCTAGTCTAAAGTTGTCCCAAGGCTCTATGGCCTTTTTTTGTGTGTTTTTTTTTTTTTTTAACAGAACATCAGTTTTCAAACCTCTATTTGATGAAAAGCTTATAGTTACGGAGAAACAGCCCGTGTGAGCCCTTGTCTCCACTATATCTGAGGTAAGGGTGGGCGATATGAACAAAATCTTATATCACAATATGAGTAAATTTATTTAATATATATCACAATATAGTTATTTTTTTTATCTTTAAATAAGGAATAAAATGTTTTGATACCATAGAAATTTCATAATTCTTGTCACCAGTGTCAATATCACAAAATAACTAATACTAGCCTAAAAAAAAAAAAAACTCAAGCTCACTGAAGACAGACAGACTGAAGATAAACTGTCAGTGATTAAATAAGAATAAAAAAAAAAACTAATTACAAGCAATAGGACAAAAAAATACAGAACAAATGAATAAGAAATGCTACATTGTATAAAGTAATCAAATGTATAAAAACACTGTATATTCTTCACTGTGCAAATTAAATATATATTTCTTCTTATTAAATTTACAAAAGTGATTTAGTCAAGAGCAGTGAGAGATTTTCTCTCTTTTGTTGTTTGATTAACATGAATGACAGACAGCAGGAATATGTTTTTTTTGGACAAGTACTTTACTCTACTCGCACTACATTTTTTGGAAGGTAATGGTACTTTTACTTGAGTATATTTTTTCAGTACTCTTTCCACCACTGCAAATAACCCAAAATACCACAGAAAGAATGGAAGGAAGGGATTTGTTAACCACAATAAATAAAGGTATGATCACACATGCAAAAGCAGATCCACTGTCAATAAAGTACAGCTCACACCGAAGATGCTTTCAAACTAAGCAGCTTTCTGGTTGTCATCGCGGCAAATTTGACCAATTTGAACCCAGGTGACATCTGCGAACTTTTCCGTCCTTACGCAAAACTCCACATTGCTTGCAATCCTATTAGAATGATGGGATTTCAACCGGGAAATTTCGCCGAGCAACGGTAAATGTGAGGACCTTAAGTGAAATTATTTTATAATTTTTATTTTAATAATTTTTGTTTCTCTGTGGAATCATAATCATAACAGTTCAATAATGGTCAAAATGGTCTTCAGCTGCATTATGCACAGTGCTGAGAACCAAAATTTCACATAAAAGAAGATTAAACAAATTCTGTAAGTGTGGGACTAAATGAACAAACATTTAAGAAACTTTAATATTAGAATATTTATTGGGCTCTAATAGGGGTTGGCAATATGACCAAAATCTTATATCACGATATGAGTAATTTTATTTGACAGTAACAATATCACGATATAGGCCTAGCTATTTTTGCTTTAAATAAGGTTGCCATAGAAATTTCATAATTCTTAACATCAGTGTCAGTCTCACCAAAAAACTCAAGCTCACTGAAGACAAGTAAACTGTCAAGAATCTAATTACAAGACAAAAACTACAGTATAACAAATAAATAAGAAATGTTACATACATTGTACAAAGTAATCAAATGTATAAAAACACTGTATATTCTTCACTGTGCAAATTAAATATATATTTCTTCTTATTAAATTTACAAAAGTGATTTAGTCAAGAGCAGTGAGAGATTTTCTCTCTTTTGTTGTTTGATTAACATGAATGACAGACAGCAGGAATATTAGACTGCTGTCACTTTAAGAGCTGCCCGGATCCAATATACTGTTTCACATGCGTTTTCTTTCTCAGCTGTTTGCTTTCACTTAAGACCTAAATTACGGTGTTTACAAGGATACTTGCAAAGACAGGCATTTGACACATGGGTCAAAGACGTTAAGATGTCCGCATCAAAAGAAATTTACAAAAGTGATTATATGTCCATAGAAAGCACATTAAATGTAAGTAAAGTATCTTTTGCACAGGTACAAAGTTCAACATATAGAGTCGGTGTTTACACCACTTTGTTTATTGGTTAAGGGATGGGATTGGAGGCTCAAGAAAGCAGGATTGTTGTGCTTGGCTGAATTGGAGTACATAAGAACAAGTGTTGCTATGAGAATTAGGACATTTAAAACACATTTGACATTTATTATCCTATATTTTACCATTATGTATTAAGCCAAAATGTGCAAAGTAAAATGATAAAACTGTTAAAGGGGTGGTTGATTGCGATTTCACTTTTTTAATGTTAGTTAGTGTGTAATGTTGCTGTTTGAGGATAAACAATATCTGCAAAGTTACGAAGCTGAAAGTTCAATGCAAACGGAGATATCGTCTTTTAAAATTCTGGCAGTTTAATGCCTACAAAAACGACTGGTAAGGGGCTACAACGAGTTACTTCCCGGGTCCGTTACGTCAAGAACACAGAATTTTACATAAACCCCGCCTCCGGGAACACGCAGCAAAGGGGGCGAGGCCATGCTGCGCTGCTTTAGAGAAGAGGAAGAGAAAACGTCTCCAGGTTACGTATGTAACCATGGTTCCCCGAAGGGAACGAGACAC
>NW_015670976.1:395779-396181 GCF_001515625.1 Sinocyclocheilus rhinocerous | reverse complement strand
GCGCGCTAGAGGCGGTTTAGCCAATCACAACACACTGGGCCAGCTAATCAGTCAGAGCCCATTGTGTATTTCTGAGGGAGGGGCTTCATAAAAGCAGGAAATTATCAGCGTGTTCAGAGGAGAAGGGACAGAACGGTATGGAATAAACGTAAATTATGTGAAAAATAATGCGTTTTTTAACAAACGAAGCATTAACACATGTTAGACTGCACCCCATAAACACAATCAAGCCTATAAAAAAACAGTCAACCACCCCTTTAAGGCTTCAATTAAGTTTTTGGAGAATAAAATCTGAAAATTTGGTTGAAATAATGTTACATTGTCATTCAGTGTAACACAATATTTATGTAAAAATTCAAACAACATGCTTATTCTGACTTGTACATATTAAAATATATAAAA
>NW_015670976.1:393671-394874 GCF_001515625.1 Sinocyclocheilus rhinocerous | reverse complement strand
GCGCGCTAGAGGCGGTTTAGCCAATCACAACACACTGGGCCAGCTAATCAATCAGAGCCCATCGTGTATTTCTGAGGGAGGGGCTTCATAAAAGCAGGAAATTATCAGCGTGTTCAGAGGAGAAGGGACAGAACGGTATGGAATAAACGTAAATTATGTGAAAAATAATGCGTTTTTTAACAAACGAAGCATTAACACATGTTAGACTGCACCCCATAAACACAATCAAGCCTATAAAAAAACAGTCAACCACCCCTTTAAGGCTTCAATTAAGTTTTTGGAGAATAAAATCTGAAAATTTGGTTGAAATAATGTTACATTGTCATTCAGTGTAACACAATATTTATGTAAAAATTCAAACAACATGCTTATTCTGACTTGTACATATTAAAATATATAAAATAATAAAAGGGAGCATTTTAAATTATATTGTGTTTTAAATGAGTAAAAATTCTTACTGAAAAATGGGCAAAACCTAGGATAGTGGCAGATTTTAGAAATTTAAAATTACAACTAATTAGTATATGGGATGAAAGTATTTTAATATGTCATAAATTAATTTTAGTTGTAAATATGCCTGACAAGATTGTTACACTGAATGCCATTTTAGTGGGTCTCTTCTGTAAATCAGGGAAAAAATGTATGATATTAATTTTTTGCTCAGAAAAACAAAAACAAAATTGCAATTAAATTAAACAGAAAACTTTTTATTTTTGGGGGGGAAAAACAACAACAATTTAAAGCAGAATTACACTTATTGTTTTTATGCTTAAACCCTTTTTCATCTTTGACCCTTGTAAATATGCCTGACAAGATTGTTACACTGAATGCCATTTTAGTGGGTCTCTTCTGTAAATCAAGGAAAAATGTATGATATTATTTTTGTGCTCAGAAAAACAAAAACAAAATTGCAATTAAATTAAACAGAAAACTTTTTATTTTTGGGGGGGAAAAACAACAACAATTTAAAGCAGAATTACACTTATTGGGCCTCATTTATCAATCTAACGTAGAAACGAGCGCAGATCCGTGCGCACAAATCAACTTACGACAGAGTTCACGTGTGATTTATGAAACATTCGTATGCCGAATCAAAACAATCGTCATTTGAATATCACGCCCCTAAAAACACCCTGGTTTAGAAGCCTCGCCCCTAGAGTTAACGACATAGAGAAAGGAAACCCGGCCAAAAAGAGGAAGTAA
>NW_015670976.1:376853-393661 GCF_001515625.1 Sinocyclocheilus rhinocerous | reverse complement strand
CACCCGTTAACCTTGTAATTGCAAACAATTAGGCTACATTAATTTATGTAATTTATATTAAAATACTGGTAAATATAAACAGCTTATTTGTTCCCCTCACTCTACAACAAATATTTAAAATTTAATGGTATTCAGAACATAACAAGAATGAAAATTAAGTAGTTATAAAATTATATATTAAACTATAAAATAAAACACAAATTAGGCTATAGTGGCATTCATTATAAACAGCACACAAATGTCAAGCAAAACTGAAACGGCATTGGGCTCGAGCCTGTCTCATAGCACAAGAATCCAAATGTTTCCATTTTTGCCATATTTGTAAAGTAACATTTGTTTGCATAACTATTATGAGGCGCCTGTGCGATCAGATGGATTTAATCAAATAAAGATATAAAGAAATTTAATAAAATGCATTAAAAGTGTCACAAAAACGAGCATAGCCTGTACTTGTTGCACAGTGTTTTTTTCCCTTTTGTTAATCTGTTAATTATATTATAGCCTATTATATATTTTGTTATCCTATTTATTTTATTCCTTTTATAGACTTAATTTCTGTTTTTCTCCTTTCACAGTTAAGCGCAGCAGGTGCATGATGCGACGATTGAATCCTCGTGGTCTTGTTTACGCTGCTATTCACGCATATAAAGCTAAAGTCCTGTATAAAACCAAAAAAAAAAGACATTCTAATCTTACTGGTCAACGATCGAATAATGAGCTTCGTTTGACGGTCAGGAAAATAAAAATGAACAAAACGCTGTCATTCTAGAATTCTCCACCATATTTACTATGCTGCGCGCAAGTTCAGGTAACTCAAAAACTTGCGTACACGAGCTGAGACCAGACGTGAGATTTGATCGTAGCCACCGCTCACGTCCATATTGATAAATTCCAAGTTTTGCGTTGAAATGACCGTACGCCCAATTATCTGTTGTACGTTCGTTTCGTAAATGAGGCCCATTGTTTTTAAGCTTAAACCCTTTTTCGTCTTTGACCCACATACAAGTGTGTGTATTTAACCGTTCAAAGCCTATAAAGCGGCAAAAATAACTGTTCAATATTCCCGCGCTCTATGAGCACCGTCTTCACGTGAGCACATATAGAGAAATGAGTTCTCTTTCACTGCTGATTGTGTTTCAGCGGCTTAAAATCACTTGTTTTTAAACCGCAATGCTTAAAAGCGAGTGCAAGCGATACGTTTTCATGATCATGCAGCACAGCAGCGTCATGTGAGCACGTAACCGAGATAGAGACGACAGTTCAAAATCTCTACCGGTTAATCGTGTCTACCGTTATATCACCCACCCCTAATCTGAGGATACTTTTACTCAACAATGACTACTAAAAATAGAAATGTTTTTCCTTTGCGTTCTTTAAAAGTTTTGCATACAGATTAGGGCTGCTCAGTTATGGCAAAAATCATAATCACGGTTATTTTGGTCAATATTGTAATCACGATAATTTAACACGATTATTAGTGGGCCATATGACCAAAACTTTAGATTAGTTATTTATTTAAAGATAGCGATACAGTGTTTCCCACAGACTTGCACTCTATGTGAGGCGGCACTTCCCCTGGGGAAAATATACATGTATATAATGTAAATATAAAACCGCAGATGGGCTGACTGAAAGTGCAAATTCATTCTCTGCCAGCAGGAGGCGCTTTAAGAGCGGCAGAAACAGCGTTTTCCCTGGTAACGGCTGTAATTAAAGCAGCGCTGCGCTCATGAACGCTACTTTATCAGGCATTATAGGAAAGATGAAATGAAAATGACATCAAAACTTTTCTGAAGACAATCGGTTCTTTTCAAAAAAGATACATTTATATAAAAACACCCGTGCCGTGTTTTGATTTTTGAAATGTGCAGTGCTCATGTTTATTCAACGAAGTCAAAGCCTTTTGGAAAATCTATTTGTGGCGGGCCGCCACAAATAAACCAATGTATGAAAAACCCTGCGATATATATCAAATATATTTTTTGTAAATAAGGTCGCTATGACACTACATTTTAGATACGAGCAAAATTCTCAATACCACAGAAGAATACTAGGGTAACTCATATAAGTTAAAAAAAAGAAATAGAAAAAAGATACAAATGAAACAAACAGTGCTTTAAGTTTTTTTTTTTAATGCAAGTCTGCAATAATTAAACTTGATTTGTTTCTTATTAAAGCTACAAAAGTCCTTCAGTCAAGAGCAGTGAGTGATTTTTCTCTTTGTCTTTTGTTGATTAATATTAAGCACACAGTCAGCAGCAGGAATATTAGCCTGCTGTCACCTTAAGAGCCACGCGGCCAATTTACTGTTACACACACATTCATTCTCAACTGTATACGTTCAAGAGTTTGTGAATAATCACCAAGCGCCGCATTTTGAAACATTGTGTATTTGACCATTTAGGTGCGCACCTTAAGCTAAAAGTTGACTTTACGTGTCCGTGTTCTGTTCCATCTCTGAACACATGCTCAGAAACCTCCTGAGGAACAGCGCAAGTTCTCTTTCGCACTTTGAAAAACACGAATAAACTTAAATCATGCATGTCCCATTTTTGCGAAAGTCAGGTTACATGATTTTACTGATTTGCACATGAAGTTTGGACTTTTATGGAGGAGCAAAAGGGGCGGAATGGGGCACGATATCTCGATTATTGTATTTTCATAATCGTTGGAGGCCGAAAATGAAATCGAAAATGTATTTTGATTAATTCCACAGCTCCAGTTGACAACATTGTCAAAACTATCCCCATTCACACGGATCCACGAAAACGACTACAAACGCTGTATTATTCATGCCAGGCCAGCAGTTGGCGATGTCACTTTGTAAAGAAACTCTGCGTGACCAAATGGATTCCTATAGACTGAACATGTAATACGCACAAGCATGATGTAACCGTTTTCACAAATTTACGTTTTTATAGTTTACACGGAGACTATAACGTTTTTTAACGTTAATTTTGTGTAAATTAACGGCCAAAAGTTTTTAGTTGAAAACTGTCGTGTAAATGCCTCCTAAATTAGCTAATGCATGTGGTAAATTAGTTTGCCATACAGCCAATTAAATATATGTATGTATGTCTGTGTTTTTAACATTTTCTGTAAGCATCCTTTTAAAGCGACAGTTTCTGCTAGTAAATATTTGATGTGATATTTCCCTGGAACTGCAGGCACACGTCTGGAGACGCATGTTTGCTCTTTAATCTAATCTTCACATCGGTGTACTCTTAAAGCGTTTCTGTGGTGGTTAGCTGGAGGTGGGGTTTGTGCTATTGGTACACAGGAACAGGAACGGGTTCTTGTGTTTAGCCTGGAGCTGTACAATGAGAGTTGTGTGCGCGCTGATGGCTATCTCTCTATCGCTGTCTTTGCGGCTGTTTTGAAAATGGCTTGTTCAACTTCACACAGCCTCTGTTGTTGTGTTTTATGTTTATGTTTTTATGTTTATGTTTTTATGTTTTATGTTTTATGCCGAGTGCTGTACACAGATCTTCTGTCATATCGCTCCTCCTCGGACCCCATGAAGGACTCCTGGAATAGCTTGTTTTGAGTGACCCATTCAGTGCCGAATTACTGTAGAAATCCTAAAATATAGCTAACCAGTAAAATATGTTGTTTGAGTTTCTGAGCCGCAAGCAAATCCAAACGAAATTGCTAAATTAAGGACTTTTTGAACCAGTTTTTTCCATGTTCGGACAAACACACAGTCTTGTCTGAAATTAACACCATGGGTTTAGTCTGAAGTTGCTGGGTTGGACTGCCCAAACATACAAAGCAAATAACTACACTAGCTTCAGTAAATGTATATAATATATATCACCCATCACATTATAAAACCGAAGCTAAAATGATCAAATGAAACATTTGCTTTATCACACCCTATACAAGTTACTACAAGCAGCTAATCTTCCTCATTACATCATAATGGCTTATTTTCATATATTACTTAATGTTGATGTATAATTTAATTTAGGGCTGTGCAATTAATCGCATGTGATTGTCATTCGCATCTCGTCTGTAAAGCCGGTTCCGTGATTAGTAGTAAATCTCCATCACCTGCTTTCAGTTGGAGCGGCATTTACTAAACAGAGCCGTAGTTCACTGACAATTAGGCAATATCGCGTTCATAATCGCAGATGAATCGGATTCGATTATGAACGTGATATTGCCTAGCTTGTCAGTGAACTACGGCTCTGTGTATTAAATGCCGCTCCATCTGAAAGCAGGTGATGGCAATTTACTACCAATCACGGAACCGGCTTTACTGACAAGATGCGCATGACAATCGCATGCGACTAATTGCTCAGCCCTAATTTAATTGTTGAATTTTAAAATTAAACATGTATTGTTGTTGTTGTAAATGTAACATTCCTTAAAGGGATAGTTCACCCAAAATCAGTTACTCATCCTCATGTTGTTCCAAACCTGTATGACTGTTGAACACGAAAGAAGATATTT
Source organism: Sinocyclocheilus rhinocerous (assembly GCF_001515625.1). Taxonomy (NCBI): domain Eukaryota; kingdom Metazoa; phylum Chordata; class Actinopteri; order Cypriniformes; family Cyprinidae; genus Sinocyclocheilus; species Sinocyclocheilus rhinocerous. The sequence continues at coordinate 389,206 of NW_015670976.1, read as the reverse complement.
TGAGAAATGTACAGTCACATTTACCATTGCTCAGTAACTTTTGTTAGACAAAATCCATTTAAATGGTTCCCATTTAAAATCCAGTTATTTAAATGGGAATCACGCAGATTCGCAACGGGTTCAAGTTGGACACGTGGATTCCCCGAGCTGACCAACAGAAAGCTGGTTGGTTTGAAAGTGACTGTTTCATATTTTGTAGTGCCCAAGTAGTAACATCATCTGGACTCCTTATATAAGATAGAGAAATGACAAATAATCTTAATCATATTAGTGGTGTTGACTGCATTCATCACGCAGAACCTTCAGACTTGTATTTTTATTTTTTTTTGGAAGAAAATATGATCAAACAAAATAAGTTTATCAATAACTATAAAATTGTACACACTAGCTAGTCCCTATGGGGTGACCGTTTAATTTAGGCTAAATTTGCAACCCTTTTTAGTGTTTTTTTTTTTATTTATTACATAATTCAAAACATCTATTTAATGTAACATTGCAACACAATTTAACTTTATGGGGTTTTTTCCATATTAAAAGCTGATATCAGATTGTAATATAATTTTAATACACTGTTGTATTTTGTACATGAATATGGTAATCATCATGGTATTTTCATGGTACTTTAAAGAATACCACACTGATATCATGTCCGAACATGTTACATGTTCATGTTTTAGTATGAACAGACTGGGTGTTCATAGCTCTTTCTGTGTAAACTTGCTGCTGTCAATGAATATCAATCATTTGAGGCAGTCAGGTTTGCCTGCTAGTCGCCATAGACGCCATGAGTTCCCTATGTGTGTATGGGGGGCAGACTGCTCCTGCTGAAGGAGGGAGTGATTGCGATTGGTTCACACTGGTCACATGGTCAGGCAGCCCGATTTTGTGCAGGCAGTGAGCGGTTGACTCATGGGAGGGTGTTTCACATGGAATAGTTGCACAGCTGCAGAGGGAAGTGCGGAGTCGCTGGGATAGCCCAAAATGGATATGGCTAACCTCTTCAAACACTTCTTCCGTGAGTTTTGCAGCTTTTGTCTCCTCCTTATTATACCGCCAGTCTAGAAAGCTGACAATGCTGAAAGTTTTAGCTTAGATTGAGTTTTGCATCGAGACATTATTGGTTGTCGGATTAGGGAAGTTTGAAAGGCTTTTCCTTTCTGAGCTGAGTGGGAGTTTGTCAATAACCCCCACCACACACACACACACACACACACACACACAGTTTTTACTCCTTTTTACTATTAATCTGTCATTTGGACACACTTTACTTTTGCTTAATTTGTTTGGAAACCAAATTTGAGCGAACAGACAAGTTGGCTTGGAAAGTCTCCTTTTTTTCCTCTCGTTCTCGGTGTTAGTCGAGCAGCTGGGCGGGCAGTGCTCTGAAAAGCCTGTAATTGCACTTCACACGCACACACACACACGCACACTGCAATCAGCACAGTGTAAAGAACTTCCCTTCTTTGTGCACTTAAACTCTCCTGTTACACTCAACCGGAATTCTTTCCCAGCACAAGCCTCCTTTAATCAAGTTTGGTTTGAAGCCTACCGGTCCTTCTCGATCCGACGCACTGAGGTTTTTTCTGTAGTTTGGGTGTTGAGGGTCTGCTGTCGTGGGGGTTTCCTCGTGTCGGTGGGCCGATGTCAGCTCTCGGTGAAACACTGAAAGCATTGTGTCATCTGTACCGCTGAAGCTGTTTGATGAAGCCCGTATCTCTTCTGGGAGAGCCGCTGGTGGAATATATTATTGGTTTCTGCAGCCGCTGGACTGATGTGCCTCTTTCTGTAGCTGTGCAGTAAATTACCATTTAGTGTCTTGCCGAGGTGCTGAAGGACCGTAGGACGTGATGTGGTCGTGTCTGAAGTGTGTGGGTATGTAACTCTGCTTAAGAAATAAGGACTGTGCACCCAGAAATGTATCTGTATTTCAAAACCCATATGACCCATACCATATTATCACTAAAAGTATTTAAAAAATATATATCACTAAAAAGTTTGGGGTTGTACTTTTTTTTTATTTATGTTTTTGAAAGAATTCTGTTATGTTAACCAAGGCTGCATTTATTTGATAAATACAGTAATATTGTGAAATAGCTGTTTTATATTATTATTATTTATAATATTTTTATTTATTAATGCCACATTTTTAGCTTCATTTCTCCAGTCTTCACTGTCACAAGATCTTTCAGAAATCATTCTAATATATTAATATAGTAAGAAACATTTCTTATTATCAGTGTTGAAAACAGTTGTGCTGCTTCATATTTTTGTGTGAACCATACTTTTTTTTTTTTTACAGGATTCTTTGAATTAGAATTTACATTATAAATGTCTTTACTGTCACTTTTGATCAATTAAAAAAAATCATACTGTACATTGTGATACCTAAATCAATTTATAGCATTTTAAATGATTGATTTCAATTCAGTATTTAATTTCTAATTCATTTAGCTGTTTTATATTATTATTATTTATAATATTTTTATTTATTAATGCCACATTTTTAGCTTCATTTCTCCAGTCTTCACTGTCACAAGATCTTTCAGAAATCATTCTAATATATTAATATAGTAAGAAACATTTCTTATTATCAGTGTTGAAAACAGTTGTGCTGCTTCATATTTTTGTGTGAACCAACTTTTTTTTTTTTTTACAGGATTCTTTGAATTAGAATTTACATTATAAATGTCTTTACTGTCACCTTTGATCAATAAAAAAAAAATCATACTGTACATTGTGATACCTAAAGCAATTTATTACATTTTAAATGATTGATTTCAATTCAGTATTTAATTTCTAATTCATTCAGATTAATTAATATTGAATTTTATAATCGAGCATTTATCAGCCATAACGTGAAAATAATGATTGGTTTAGCAGTTTCAGCCAGATTAACATTGGTGCCTAGTTCAAACGTTAATAGTCTTCTCCCGCTATTGTGGCTCTTAATTCTCATTCGTCCATGCGCTTAGTCACATGACATGTGACCATCAACAATGTTTGGCATTGATGACATTAAACCTGATGTAAACCTAAATGTGCCATGTTTAAATATGTCAACACAAATGTTTCTTTAAGGAAATATCTCCTTTTGTGTTCTACAGAAGAAAGTGATACGAGTTTGAACGACAAAATGAGAATTTTAATTTTTGCCTAAACTGTCCCTTGATTCCATTACGTTAAACTCATCATTGAAACACGTCCCTCTTTCTCCCAGTTCATCCACTCCATCTCACCCTTTCTCTGTTTTCCTGTCGCTCAGCCTCCGCTGGTAGCGGAAGTGCTCTAATTTGAGACAGATTTCTCCTCAAGATCTTTGGAGCCCGAGGGAGGAAGTGAGGAAACCAGATTGATGATTCACTGCAGCGTCAGCCCATCCGTCTGTTTTTCTCCACTTCCCACTTCGCCACTTGTAAAGCTGATGGAAAACACCACGAGATAATGTGGCTTTGTGAGAGGACAAACGCACAAGCTTTAATTCAAATGCTAGCGTCCTCTCACACAAGATGAGTACAGGAAGTGCTGATGACTTTCTGGAGTGTTCCTGAGTAAAACACACAGCAGGCTGATGGTGCTGCATACGTGGATGGGCTGTGACCCCCGTTTGACTCTCGACCATAGACTGTATAAAAACATGGACGTAGTGTCCGTGACGTCACCCGTAGGTTTCCGAAGTGCGTTTTTGAAGCCTAAAGTAGTGCTGGGCGGTATGACCAAAAATTTATATCACGGTATTTTTCAAAATTATACCGGTTTCACGGTACATGACGGTATTTTTTTTTTCATGCATGACCGGGTGTTAACCATATTTTCTACTGATTTAGAGAGGAAATACTGCAGTATATTGACTTAGAATGCCCTATTTTCCACGCCCACCTAGCTCGACGGTGGTGACAGCAGCGGCAATCCACCTGTCTCTCAAGTGGCCACGCCCTTAATTATGCAGAATTTTAAGGCTTAATATAATTTAAACGGGTGAGTTATAAAAAAATTCACCCCCCTCACAGTTGTCATGAAGGGCACAATTAGCTATATAGACAAAAATAGTTTTTTGAACCAGGCTGTAAACATGTTTTTTTCTGCTGTAAAGTTGGGCATTTTAACATGGGGAGTCTATGGGATTGACTCCCTTTTGCAGCCAGCCTCTAGCGGCCAGTTGACGAATTACAGTTGAAGTCACTTCCGTGATGGCTTCACGAGAGAGAGCGGGAGGTTGCCGCTTGCTCTCGACGGACCTGCGCCAGCTAAACAAGCACAGATGTGCAACGGAGGCTATTTATTCCAGCATGTTGTCAGAGTACCTGCATCAGAAATGAGCGTCAGTGCTTATGAGGGTGAATCTCACGAAATGTTTCACCTCAAAATCAAAAGAAATAAATCTACTGTATTTTGTATAATTTGTGTATACTAAATTACAGTATTGAAAATCATATAAAATGTATATATAAATATTTTATGTCATGTTAAACCATTAGCAAATCTCACCATTAATATAAATAATACATTTAATATAAATACACAAATAAAAAAATACATTTTAGTTTTTAATTGAATTTAAAACTAAAATTTATTTAGACAGTAGTATAGAATTTGTTATCAGCTATTTTTGTGTTAAAAATGTCATTAATAAAAAAAATAACTGACTAAAATAGTCTTTAAATATTTTTATTACTTTCACCCATTAATTTCACCCATTATTGCGGAATGTGTCTTTGCATTATCTAGGTTTTTTAAGCTGTTGTTGAGCATTTGGTGTTTCATTTAGGGAAGTTAAAATGATTTTCGAGGTCTGTTCCTTGCAGATAGTTTTTCATTTATTTGTGCATCGAGCGAGCATGTGATGTGCACACATTCTTGAGCAGTTGAAGACGGCTCTGTGGTTTACAGTCACTGTCACTGGAGGCCTTTTGATGTCTAGTCTTTTTGAGTTGAACGAATGTCTTGTTTTCCGCTTGACTTTGAGCCCAGCTTTTTACGTTAGAAGTGCAAGTGATTTTTCTTTCCTGTTTTCAGAGTTTTGCTTGCATCTCCTTCATTCATGCACTTGAGTACATTTTGCATAATCTCAAAAAATTCAGATGACTAACAATATCTTTGCGTTTTCTCGTTCTTGTATGATTTTTGTAGGCAACTATATGCCAGCTGTCATGTGGACATGTACCATACTATGACAAATATTCTTCAAAGTACCATTAAGCATCTTGTAAACACCATGGTGTACGAATACTGTCATCAATCAGTACCATGGTATATATTTAAATATTTACCATCAGAAACAATACATTTTCCATGGTACTACCAAGACTTAGGTTATGTTTGTTTTCCACACTTTTCATTTATTTATTTTGTCATGTCATTTATTTACCTAGCATAAAATCCACCTTTTCATAGCTGTATGTTGTTTTTAAATGGAGTAGAGCCTTTTATTGGAGAACAATAGGATGAACTCACCATAGGAAACAACTAATCTGAGTTAGCTCGTGTTGCACTCACAGGAAAGACTTAAAAATGGAAGGGAAGTGGATGTAGTCTGTTGGGCGGGAGGAATTGAAGCTTTAGATCAGGGCTGTCCAAACTCGGTCCTGGAGGGCCGGTGTCCTGCAGAGTTTAGCTCCAACTTGCCTCAACACACCTGACTGGAAGTTTCTATGCCTAGTAAGAGCTTGATTAGCTGCTTCAGGTGTGTTTAATTAGGGTTGGAGCTAAACTCTGCAGGACACCAGCCCTCCAGGACCGAGTTTGGACAGCCCTGCTTTAGATGAATCAAACTCTGTTGGGTTTTACAAGTTGTAATGGTTACCAGTTAGTTGTAAATGACAGTTTTTGGTCAAAATTGATTTAAAAGTTAACTAATATTGGAGTGGATAATAAAAACAGACACTGATATATGGCCATGCAAAAGCGTGCAGCTTCCTTCTTGAGCGTCCATCGTAGGAATCCAGGAAAATTCCTAATTTTGTATTCAGGAAATACACCATGGCTCTATACAATGTGTTTTGTTCTATCAGCAGCACAATCCATGAACTCATAGAGACTTGGAGTGGGACAAAACCTCCTAGCATTATAGTGGCGAGTTTTTTGACAAGCGTCATTAACATTTTCTTCAAGAAATGTACAGATCTATTTTTAAAAAGCACAATTCCAAGTGTTAAAAAAGCATATACTTAAGTGGGATACACCCGCCATGTGTGATCCAACCTGTTTGCGAAATTGTGTGTTTGTGTTGATGTGGTCAGTTACTGTCTGAGAGTGTTAGTTAAGAGAATTGAAAATAAACTTGCGTAAACTGTCCATGTCAGCTCTCTAGAGACCATGTAGACTGACTGATCCAATGACTGAGTGGGTGGATTACCTTCCCTGTCTCGTGAAACAACATCAGTTGCATCACACTCAAGAAAACCACCACCACTGGTCTGAACATTCACACAGCCAAGATCAGTTGCCTGTTTTAACAAGTGACAACTTGAAATTTGCCTTCATAATCCTTATATATTTTAACCTGCACTTAAGTCCAGATTTGCATTTATTCACACTACTTCATTCAAATTTCTTTATTTTCTTTAATGAATTAGATCACTCACAAGTGAACATTTTGTCTTTTACTCACCATTATGTCTTGCCAAACCTATATGACTTTCTTCTGGATAATTATTCTGGTCACTCTTTTCGATACAGTTACACACTGAAGCTTTCAAGTTTCAAAAAGGACACAAAAGCACTATAAAAATATCATAAAATCTACTTTTTCATTATATTCCAGGTCTTATGAAGCCATACGATAGGTTTGCGTGATGATGACTCAAATATTAGATGCCGTTTTTGTTGTTGAAAAAGTAGCAATGTGCACATTTTTTTTTTCATTTGGATATTTTTAGTGAATCGATCAAGCTGTTCACAAAACCTTTTTGAATGATTCTGTCATGAATCGTATTGATCTGGTTCTCATCAACTCGCTGACCTAATGATATGGTCATGACAGCTCGTAGGAAAGGAATGATATGAGGGTGAATAAATTGTAACAGAATTTTCATTTTGGGGTGAATTATCCCTTTAAGAAAAGTATTTTGAATTTGTAGAAGAGTCGAAGTCATGCTGTCAGAAGATTCACACAGCCGTGGTTACATGCACCAACACGTCCACGCATGAGGCACTAAATGCTCCAGTTAGTATCGCTCGTACACTTGACATTCACGTCCTGCTCACGTTGATCATGCAAATGTCAATCCCCCTTAATTGGACATAGCTTAGAGGCCAGAGGCAAATATATCTTGTTTTTGGATTTCATATATTTGTCATGCAAATCAGGCAGTAGAGGTATCTGCAAGCACAGAGTAAACTCTTCTGGCCTTGAGCTTTGATAAGCATCTTGCTCAAAGCAGAAAGGGCCGTTGGAAAAGCTTTGTTGTCACTCTGTTACCCTTTAACCCCTGAGTAAGCATAAAGTAAATATGGCGATTTCCTTTCAGATTAGGTAAGAGAGGTTCCAAGGTTTCACCTGCTTCTCGGTTGTCAAGTTTTGTTAAATCACATCTGGTAAGTATTATTCTTGAGCAATGCCTACAGGTATATGCATTTAAAATATAAATATAAAGGCTGAGTTTGCCTACTTCCCAGATAGCTGTTTGGACAGATCCATGTTGAAAACAGGGTAAACCAGCCTAAGGTGGTTTGGTGGACTTCTTTTTCCCCCTGGTGAGAATGGTCTAATCTGATGGTTTTAGAGGGGGTTGGTTTACCTTGAACAAACCATCTTAGACCAGCAAACAACCTTGGGCTAGTTTAGGTTGTTTTTCAGCAGATATACTATGGTAATACCATAGTAGTGCCATGCATTTTGTATTATATAAATGACCATGGTATTACAGTTTAATACCATCATTTTGTTGCTGCATTACATTTTTGTAAGGTATGTAAAGAGAAAGAGTGTTTATCTGTCCTTGGGCCTTTGGATTGGGCCGGTACAAACTTCACTGCCAAGTGGACATTCCTGCACGGTAACACTATTTCACAAAGCTTTGCCAAACCCGCCAGCATAGTCAAAAGGCCTCGGGGTCAGATATTCTCCATTAATCCTCCAGAACGGCCCACTTGGCTTGACCTAATGTGGTCAGACAAGCCGGAATCCGTGACAGTATCCATGGACCTAACCCAACACTCCCTCGCTCATTCCCTCCCCATGGAGGAGGACGAAGGGTGTGGTGATCATTCCAGTGTCTCTTTGCAGTTAATTGTACTTTTCTCTGAATAACAGAACTAGACCACACAGCTGTGCGAGACAGGTGGCAAATTAAATAACTTTTCTTAGGATAAACTTGCACCCTTGTATCATGGTGGCTATATGTTTTGCATCGTCACAAAGCAAGCATTTCTTTTTGTTTGCATAATTGTGCTGTTGCTCTTACATGCTTGTTCTCATGGCAATAATTGAATCATCTCCATGATCAAGGAGGAAGGCAAAGATACACAGCTTGTCATATGATCTATGAGTGGTAAAAAGTGGTGAGAACATGATTAGTGGTTGTAATTGGGTGGTTTTGAAACTGGACCAGTGCCCGTGTTTACTAAGAGAGGACACATTGCTCAAGCAGGCGGGAGCTGATAGCTACTGTGTACCCCTGTCAGTATGAAAACACAAGCCTGACTGCACTGTAACATGTGTTTGGACAAGTTCTCCTTTAACTCATGCCCTGCCTGTTGGTGCCTGTATCAAAATACAATGCTCTTTGGTTTCACAGATAATTTCAACAAGAATGGAATGAGTGCAGGGGGCGGGGTAATGAAATTAACCCCTGAAGAGACTCTCAACACATTTTTCATTTCTGATCAAGGCTTTCCATTGACGGATGCCTTTAATTAAATGTGCTATTTTGAAGTTGAATGTCATGAAGCTATTGCATTAACTTTTTTCAGTATAAAATAGAACTGAAACAAAACCTAGTCTGTTTGCCTTCCTAGGCGGCATTTGAAGGTGTCAGGAATATGCTTCTGAGTGAGTGAGTGAAGTGGCGTGTGGCCAAGTATAGTGCCCCATACTCAGAATTCGTGCTCTACATTTAACCCATCCAACTGCACACACACAGTAGTGAACACACAAACACACACCATGAACAAACACCCGGAGTAGTGGGCAGCCATTTTTGCTGCAGCGCTCTGGGAGCAATTGGGGGTTTGGTACCTTACTCAAGGGTTATTGAAGGTGGAAGAGAGTGCTGTTCATTCTTTCCCATCACCTACAATTCCTGCCAGTACTGAGACTCGAACCTGCGACCTTTGGGTTACAAGTCTGACTCTCTAACCATTAGACCACTGCCCCCATGAAACGAAGTCTCAAAATTATGTTGCCTTGTACCTTGTATCAGCCACGTTCTAAAGCAGTATTTTACATATTCTGCATGTAAAAGGCAAACCTACAATGCAGCAACAAGCTCTGAAAAGGTGATTTGTTAACAAATAAGGTGGACTTGAAACATTGCAGTCCCACTCATTCGTTTCAATGAAGTTGACCTCTGCTCAACTTTTTTTGCATTGCCAATTTTCTTGGGCATCCACACTGACTGCAATATTCATCTGCAATGCCACAAGTAGTTGTGTATTTGGGTAATCCTTAATGGCTTTTCTTTCTGTATGTATGCAGGGATCGGCAAGGTGAAACGGAAAACAGGCATGCGTGAAACCGCCTCCAACGCCGACTCTGACTTGTGCCCGGACAATGGTGAACGTCTGTACGACCTAAACCTTCCTGCACTTGTCAAATTCAGCTACACGGCTGAGCGGGAAGATGAGTTGTCGTTGGTTAAGGGCACAAGGGTCATCGTCATGGAGAAGTGCAGTGATGGCTGGTGGAGGGGGAGCTACAACGGCCATTCGGGATGGTTCCCATCCAACTACGTGACGGAGGATGCAGATGGATCGGCGAGCAACGACTCTGCCGGCTTGTCGGAGAAATTGGCTGCTGTTGTTCATAGTGCGAATGGCAACCGGGTGCTGCACACAGTACAGGCACTCTACCCGTTCAGCTCGGGCAACGATGAAGAGCTGAACTTTGAGAAGGGGGAGGTTATGGATGTTGTGGAGAAGCCAGAAAACGACCCAGAGTGGTGGAAGTGTCGCAAAGCCGATGGGCAGATGGGACTTGTGCCGAAGAACTACGTCACTGTTCTGCAGGAGTCGCACAACTCAGCCAGCATGGCCGGGCCGCCCACACCTGACTGTGACTACATTGAGCCTTCATCCAGCGGACGTTTCGCTGGCAAGCAGTGGTACTATGGGAAGGTGACGCGCCATCAGGCAGAGGTGGCACTCAATCAGAGGGGCACAGAGGGAGACTTTCTTATCCGGGATAGTGAGTCCTCCGTAAGTAGACAGAAATGTTCCTTCTTATATTCTGATAAATATGCTGTTTATACTGAGATTCCTGCTTTCAATAATTGGTCTAAATTGACCATTTTTGTCCCTTTCTCCCTATTTTTTTGTGTTCTAGCCCAATGACTTTTCAATATCGCTGAAAGCTCAGTCCAAAAACAAGCATTTCAAAGTCCAACTGAAGGACAACTTGTACTGCATCGGACAACGCAAGTTTAACTCAATGGAGGAGTTGGTGGAACACTACAAAAAGGCGCCCATCTTCACCAGCGAACAGGGCGACAAACTCTACCTGGTCAAGGCTCTGGCTGCCTCCTGATCCAAGTAGAAAGAATATCCAGTTAACAATGACTACACTTCCAGACAGACTGGGAATATCAAGCATTCCAAGAAAGGGAGGTACAGAGAGAGATGGACAATGGACTCCCGTTCATTCGCTCAGAAACTTGCTTGAATTTCATTGAGGGACATGCCCAATGTATCAAAATACAAAAATGTTTAGACCATAGGTGATGCAGTGTATTTTGATGTCAACATGTATTAGAATTACAACCTAGGTCTTCTTTTGTTAATATATATTCTTTTCATTGATTTCCAAAATGTATTTTTCATTTGTTCTTTAACTTCCCTGCCAATTTTTTAACTGTCAATTCAAGTTTCTGCTATTGAAGTCCTGACTGCAGAAGAACTTTTCTCAACATTTTTCAGAGGTCTCACATACTGTCGTTTACTGCCTGCAATGCCTGAACCACTCAGAACTGTTGAAATTGACGTAATCTGCTATATTTATTAGGAATCAATATTTCTGCAAAATGCTCCAACAATAAAAGTGAGTGACCAAAACCAATATTCAGAATTAGGCACAATCATTTTGGGATTAATCTTGAACTATATTCTTGCAACTGCATGTTTCCAACATTAAATCAAGCATGAGGTCTCATTAAGGATGACATCTGTATTTATGAGGGGTAAAGTTTCTGAAGTTCTGCTTCCCTGACAATCAAGGTGCTTATTATTGTGGTTTGTCAGCTAGCTTTGACAATAGAGTCCTAAATTTATTCAGACATCTTGGAACTGTCAGAATCCATGTCATGCCATAAATATGATGTCTCCTCTTTGTCAAAGGTCTTAGCGGTGATTAATGTCTTCTACTAGACATTTATTTGAATTTGGGAGTTTGTGCAAGATTTGCAGATCTTCATTGAGCATGAATTGCAATGCCATGACTGAAGATTAAAGAAAATTAAACCAAATTTGTGTACACAATAGGTCTTTTATGATTCAGTGTTTTACTAATAAAAACAGTCTTTCATGATCAAGGCTGCAATCGCATTACAATTGATGTAATCGGTATGTTTTTTGTTATCGATGGTGGTGGTGGATTGGTTTAAAGTTTCATCAGGTGTTTGTCTTTGCTTTGCTTGGCACTCATTTGGTTGCACACTTTCTCAAATGAGCATATGTATTGTAGTGTAGAGGATGAATGAAAGTGTGTCAGCATGAAGGCAGCATTGTGAGCTCAGGTTTCAAGGAAGGATCCACTTCGCTTGGCGATCAAGATCCACAGTGCTGCTTCCTTTTAGTTTTCAACAGTTTATGATAAACGGAGAGAGATGTTCCGTTGAGGATCAGATGTTTATATGCAAAACTTCATAGATAAGTATGTTTGCTGAACCAGGCAATGGGAAAGACACTTCCCTGGACACGTCTCTGTTTCAAGTTGGAAAAACATGTAAGTTTCTTTTCTGAAGACTTATGAGTAGGGTGATTATCTGGGCTCTTCTCCAGGGGACCATCACTATGACCATAATTACTTGTCCAGCTGTTCGGAGCTGGACTGGGGCGAGAGTTGAGGAATGAGGATTTTTTTTTGGGTAGTGTGGGGGCGGGTGTTTTCATCGGGTTCAGCGCTACTTGTGCGTCTTTTCTGGTGTCTTTCTACTGAAATAAACATTTAGTGCAGCAGCAGCGAGCATGTGAGGAAAATATGA
>NW_015670976.1:351362-376812 GCF_001515625.1 Sinocyclocheilus rhinocerous | reverse complement strand
GGGGGGGGGGGGGGGGGGGGGGGGGGGGGGGGGGGGGGGGGGGGGGGGGGGGGGGGGGGATCGCTGAGACATGCAAGTACTTGTTCGATAATATCTACCTAGACCCTATGAGAACAACCCTACTACTCAGTTTTAGGTTTTGATCAACCAGTTGAGATCCACTTGTTTTGGATGAGGGATTTCTGAGATGTGTAGTCATATCACAGTTTGTGCTTTAAAATGTGCCTTCATCTCAGTTGTTGGAGCCAAAGTTTTGATGTTCGTCTACACTATTATAAGATTGTTATTTGAGTATCGCTTTGCATGTGCGTAATACACCCCTGATAAGTGACTGGTGTGCATGGACCATATCCTGGTCATACAAACATCCACGTTGGGGAACTTATCATGATTTGTCTCCTGACTGAAGTGACCTTACCATATAGACCAGGGGTGTCCAATCCTGCTCCTGGAGGGCCAACGTTCTGCAGAATTTAGCTCCAACCAGCTTCAACACACTTGCCTGGAAGTTTCTAGTGAGTCTGAAGACCTGGAAGTAAGTTTTATTAAGCCCAGAACTAAAACCTGCAGGTCAGTGGCCCTCAAGGAACAGGTTTTGGCAACCCTGATATTGACCTTAGTCAGGGTAAAAGCCATATTTAAGTTCAGTGGGTTATACTAGGGGTGTTCAGTCCTGCTCCTGAAGGGCCCACTTTCATACAGGTTTTAGCTCCAACACACCTGCTGGAAATTCCTAGTAATCCTGAAGGTCTTGATTAGCTGGTTCATATGCGTTTAATTAGCATTAGAAGTAAATTCTGCAAGAATTTGGCCATCTAAGGCCCTGTCCACACGAGCTCGGTTATTTTTAAAACCGCAGCTTTTTCTACGTAGTTTGGCCGTTCGTCCACACACAAACGCAGCACCAGGACACTGAAACCGAACATTTTTGAAAACGCCTGCCAGGGTGAAGATTTTCAAAAACTCCGGTTTCAGTGTTATCGTGTAGACAGCGAAACCGGAGTTTTTGGCTTGTGACGTCGGAGCCTGCGCTGTTATCTCCGCCTACTGGAAACCTTTTCAGGCTTCTGATAGGCCAACATGACTGTACAGTTGAGATTATATCGCTACCTGTTGGGTTTGGCATGCTCTTGACAGTGCTTCATAGCATGCGTTTGCGTTTTCATGTGGACGGAGATTATTTTTTTTTTAAACGGAAGAAGGAAAAACTATAAAAAAAAGTTTATAAAAAATACCCGTGTTCGTGTGGACATGGCCTAAGACAGTGGTTCCCAATCCTGGTCCTGGAGAACCCCCAACACTGCACGTTTTTGATGTCTCTCTTATCTGACACACATTTGAAGTATTGGAGTCTTTACTAATGAGCTGATGAGTTCAATCAGGTGAGAGACATCTAAAATGTGCAGTGTTGGTTCTCCTGGGACCAGGATTGGGAACCACTGATCTAAGGGCAGGATTGGACACCCTTCAGTGGGCAACAAAACTAAATCTTTGCTTCACAGCTTTGATTTGTGTCAAATATTGCATCTACACTTGACTAAGGTAAGTAGACCCATGCAAACATGATTACCTATTAGTATCTGTGCTGGTTGTAAGAGTATACCTGTCAGCTTGTGAGGTAACTAGAAATTGAAGAAGGCACTGTTGTTATCAATCTATTTTTTTTGTGTGACCCTTTCTTTTGGGAACATGGTGGTTTTCTGTGATTTTGAACTGTTTATACTGAAAATCTTTTTGGGTCAGAATGATCCATCCAAGCTTGGACAATGCTTTGAATTATGCGGCACTGTAACAGTTTTGTATTATGTTTTGGCTAATATGTCATTAATTGTTACAAAATAATGAATTCTTAATTCAGGCCCCTGGATCTTCTACTGAAAAGCAAGCATAGTTGTTGTTGTGGGCTGAATGGACCAGTTTTACTGAGTAACCTCATTTTATCTGAACTATGAGTGAACCGTTTCCGTAAATGGGCCTGGAGGTGCTGAGAAAATCAAATGTAGTTGTATGCTCCCTGCATCCATGAAGATGAAACTCTTCCTCATATGTAAGAGGAGTTTATCAGACTGTACAAAGGAAGAAATAAACTACATAAATCAATGCTGACATCTCTTTAATGTCATCCAGAGCATAAATGTGGCATCGCAATTTCAGAGGTTAAAACTATATATAAATGCTTAATGAGTAGATGTCATTTGAAATAAGTCATCCTGCATGATTTTGTGTTCCACTGTTATGGAAATTATATTGTTAGCATTTAATGAAGACCTGCTGGGAATCAAAATACTTCACACATGCTGTGAGTGAAACAATTAAGGCAAGAAACAGGCAATATTCATACTGAAACGATGTGAAATGTCAGCTTTAAGAAGAGAAAGTACCTGATAGAGAGCAACAGGGGTACCGTGTGACCATTAAGAACAAAATTACTTGTGTCTGCATCGTTCCCTAAATACAGAAATGTACTCAACCAAAGCCAGTGAAAATCCCTAAAATATTAGATGAGAATGCTGTAATAGTATGTTTCAACTTAAGCTATATTAAATATAAAGCAAACTGTAGTGGAAGTTTCTTAAAGGGATAGTTCATCCAAAAATGAAAATTTGATGTTTATCTGCTTACCCCCCGGGCATCCAAGATGTAGGTGACTTTGTTTCTTCAGTAGAACACAAATTATGATTTTTAAGTCCAACCGTTGCAGTCTATCAGTCGTATAATGCATGGCAATGGTAACAAAATCTATGAGAGTAAAAAAAAAACATGCACAGACAAATCCAAATTAAACCCTGCGGCTCGTGACGACACAATGATGTCCTAAGACACGAAACGATCGGTTTGTGTCAGAAACCGAACAGTATTTATATCATTTTTTACCTCTGATTCACCGCAATGTCCAACTTCCTTGAGCGCGCGCGCGCGGCATCCGGTGCGTGAGGAGTGTTCGTGCTCTGGCGTAGTTTACATTAATGGGTGTGTTGATATCCAGCCTCATTGATGTCCTAAGACACGAAACGATCGGTTTGTAGTTTACGTTAATGGGTGTGTTGATATCCAGCCGAAGAGCAATCAACCATAACTTCAGGCGAGCAGGCTCAGAAGTTGGGAATACGTGGAAAGTCACCACTCCCGAATGAGTTCGCGCGAGAGAACGTAATCTTTTAGTTTTAAGTCGGTTTGAACAATCCGGATAAGCGCAAGTAAGTACCATTTTGATTAGCCGTCGTACCTACAATGACTGTGCACTGTGTAAACAATGCGTGACGTATACGCGCGGGAGATCACTTCCGGAGCTTGCGTAAACTACGCCAGAGCGTGTACACGCCTCACGCACCGGATGACTGCGCATGCCCAAAGACAGTTAGACTTAGTGGTGTATTAGAGGTAGAAAATTATATAAATACTGTTCGGTTTCTGGCACAAACCGATCATTTTGTGTCTTAGGACATCAATGTGTCGTCACGAGCCGCAGGGTTTAATTTGGATTTGTCTATTGTACAAAACGATAAGCAGGCACAAAATGTTCTGTGCCATAAAAACAAAACTTACAAAATGAACTACTGTGTTTAAAAACGTATTTTTCTTTTGCAGCTCAATGGATAAGTCAGGCTTCACTAGTTTGCCAAGGCAATCAAAGTTCTACTTGAACAAGCCACGGCAGCTACCAAGCAGTTAAAAAACGGTGAGAAATTCTTCCTGTTTTAAAGTTGCTGAGAAAGGTAACTGTCAGGTGAAGTTTATTATAGGAAGTACAGTCACACTGTAAGATAAAAGTCATAACTGTGAGATAGTCTGAATTATAAGATATAAAGTAGCAATTGTGAGATATAAAATTGCAATTCAGATAAGTTGTTACATTATTAGATAAAAAGTCACCATTATGAGACATGAAGTCACAAATGTGAGATTTGAAGTGGCAAAAAAGTTGCAATTATGAGAAACACTTGCAATGTAATATAATATTTAGTTATTAGAAACTGAGAAATAATTGCAATTTTTGAATTCAATTATGGAATATGGATGTTGCAACTGTGAAATATAGTCCTAATTATATATAAAGTAGCAACTGTGAGATAAATAAAGACACAATTTTAAGATACTTCATAAAGTCGCAATTGTAAGCTACAATGTTGCAATTCTGAGAAATAAAGTTTAAATGAGAGATATTAAGTTGCAGTTGTGAGATTAAAAAAATAGTAATGACTGGTGGAATTTGGTGGTTCAAAAACACTGCATCATGTATGAACATACCATTTTCTTGCTGAATTATTGTTGCATCTACCATCATTGTGGTATCGAAATTTAGACGATGTTGTGCAGTGCTACAATGTGGCAAAGCTCTGCAAGGTTTTCACACATTGCCATCAAGCTACTAACATGCAAATGCCTCATTTTATAACCAGCCACATGTGGCAATGCTTGATGCTGCAGGACAGGGTGAGACTCCAGGTTTTGAGTTGGTACCGTGTATGAGAAATGAATTAATAAAAAATTATACCCGTCACTCAGGTACTGCAGTTAAAAATCACATCAGGCAAGCTTGTTCACCAAAAGGCCAGCCATCATACAAAAAATTTAATGGTACTAGTCAGTTACCAATATTACTTTTAGATATTTTAGACATTTAGACATTTTGCAAATGTGTCTTCTTGAACTATAGCCTAGTTGTCGCACACTACTGAAAGTAAAAACTGCGGATGTTGATTCAAATTCAGTAACTAACCACTGACAGATTCAGTGAGTTCATTCAGTGGCAAATTCACCTTGATAACAGTGACTGATCCAAACTGACAACTTGACTTGTATGAGTCTTTTGGTGTGACTCGTTTATTTATATTTCATGAATCCCAATGTGTTCTTGGCACGCTCTCTTTGGAAACTCCCTTTGTGCATAAGCAACTTTTATACACGAGGCTACTGGGACTTATCCTGCAAAATATCTGACTCAATCAGATGTGAACCTAGCCAGCTGAGGTCACCTTCTGCCATGAGCCAGCCAGTCTCCTGCCTGCATTACAGAGCTTTGCGTTTCTCATCCACAGCTGGTGGGCAGCAACAATGCAGCTTTTGATATCACTGATGGGAATGACGACTGACTAATAGAGAAAGCATGGTATGTAATTAAGAGACTGCATTTAGGAAATACTCAATTTCATAAAAAATCCTTACCATCTTGAGATAATGGCAACACAGATTGGAATCTGGAGGTATTCAGTGAAACTGATATGGAATCTTTAAGTAATTAATATATGATTGGAAAAGCTGATTGTCATTCATTATCAGTTGGTATGGCAATAACAAAATTCTGAGTTAAACTGTCTGTTGTCATACTGCCTCTCGTAATTAAATTGCAAAATGGTCCTTGTATCTCAAACTTACCTACTTCCAAATGCTTGCCATAACTTAACAGCTTTAAGTGCTCTGTAATGCATTTAGTGCATTGATGTATGTGTGTGGGGGCTGAGAAGGTCAAACAAGGCCATATTATGGTTAAAAATATAGTATGCTTGACTGTGAAGCTCACCTATAGGTTAGAATACATTAGCAAAGCTAGTAAATGTCTTCACGGATTTCCCATAAAGTTTCAGGAGAAGAAAAGCTCTAACTCTTAACATCTGGGAACACCAAGCATGAAAGCTCATGGAGGCTTGTTACCAGTGCTTAACACAAACATCATATGAGCCTCCATGAGCTTTCATGCTTGGTGTTCCCAGATGTTAAGAGTTAGAGCTTTTCTTCTCAATTTCTGACTAGTGCTTTACTTAATTTTATCAACCTGGCAACCCTGCACATGTGTTCTCTCTGCACTTAATCAAGAGTCGATAATCTGAGAAAACAGACCTTTTTGTTGTTCTATTAGAAAAATGCTATATAATTTGGAATTATTGAAATTAATATTAGGAATTTTATGGTTTTAGATTTTGAGAAAAGCTCGTTAAAGCTTCTACAATGTAGAGAGTGTGTTAATGTGTATGATAAATATAATAGGCCTACATTTAGGAAACTACATGAGGTAAATAAACTCTTCTTATAAGTTGCTATTTTCTGGATTTTTGATTGTGAGAAAGTCAAAAATTCTGATGAAATGGAAACAGAAATTTCTCAAATGTGAACATTCGTGATTATTAGTTATGATGATTATGTAAATTATCATTTTAACCATTAGTCTAGCCCTGGAGTAAGCCTCTGATTACTGCTTTTTAACACCATGCACACAATTTGTCTCCTTTTGTCTTGAATAGGATTAATAGTCCAGAATCAAACGTCAAACTGGCTTTTCACTAGCCTGACACATTTAAGCTAATATTTCATGAGCAAAACAGTAAGTTTGCATGTTCATTATCATATTCTTGAGATAACTGTTGTACTTGCTGCTGGGTCATCACAACCTTTGGCTGAACTGAAGCATCTGTGAGCTGCTATAAAAAGGGGATATAAAGGTACACACCTCACGCACCGGATGCCGTGCGCGCGCTCAAGGCAGTTGGACATAGTGCTGTATTAGAGGTAAAAAATGATATAAATATTGTTCGATTTCTGGCACAAACCGATCGTTTGGTGTCTTAGGACATCAATGTGTCGTCACGAGCTGCAGGGTTTAATTTGGATTTGTCTGTGCATGTTTTTTTTACTCTCATAGATTTTGTTACCATTGCCATGCATTATACAACTGATAGACTGCAACGGCTGGACTTAAAAATCATCATATGTGTTCTACTGAAGAAACAAAGTCACCTACATCTTGGATGCCCTGGGGGTAAGCAGATAAACATAAAATTTACATTTTTGGATGAACTATCCCTTTAACTAGTCTTACGGGATGTCCAGAAACTCACATACACGACAGGAAATCGAGCAAGAAAGCCATGCAAACACACGGTCCTTATTAGGCAATTACATCATGTGTAAGAGAGCGAAGACATAATTCAGTACACTATTTGATAAAACTGTTAAAGGCAGGGTATGTGATTTTTCAAAAACACTTTAGAAAACTGATTCGGGCTGAATCGCAAAACAAACTTGTAGCCAATCAGCAATAAGGGGCGTGTCTACTCGTGATGTGGAGGAGAGAGCTTTCAGTGCATGGGACGGACATTAGCCGAGCCGATCGACAGAAAGATAGAGATGGCGGATAAAAAACAAAAGAGGAAAACGTCTGCGGAACGATAAGGCAAGAAGTAGGACCCGTGTAAATATCGGATCAGCTTTCCAGCGCTGGAGAGAACTTAAGGAGCGGAGGCCTGCGATCGGACGCCGAGGTTGCTTTGTTTCTTCTCAATAGGTGAGTAACAACGTGTGTCTACAACAGCTAAAGTCTGCCTACACTGGACTCAAACGACCGTTGAAAACCATTTGAAATGTGTGTCAGCACGTCATGAATAGAACCCGGCAGCAGTTTTCTGTCGGGGATTTGTTGTGCCGCGCCGCTCACGTCCGTAGACATGGTGTAACATTGGTTTTGCTTTGTTTCACAGAACTAATCGTTGCCTGGGTTGCGTACGTATATGTGGGGCGGAGCTATCAAAATAGGGGCAAGACCCATTTGGGGTAGGGGCGTGTTTGTTTTGTTGATTTCAAATATCAACATTGGCTACCAGAAATCACTTACTCTGCCTTTAAGTGTTTTTCTTTTGAAAAAGAGGTTGATGGCTACAGATGCCAGCTCAACTGCTCCCTCCGGTGGCCAACATTTGATGTCGTTCCTGTTCCCATGCAATCCATCCTACTGTATATAGTTTGTAAAATCAGCATTGTGAATCCCAAATCCTAGTGTTTCCAAATGTCATACTATATCTGAGGTGTTTGGGCTAATAATGCCCATTAGCCCTTGCACTACGGAACAGTAGCGGATGGTTTGTGACAATTCTCTGAGTTTTCAAGCAAGTAATGCAAGGCCGAAACTGCCACAGCAGTTATTAATTGTATAAACCTTAAATTTCAAAATAAAAAAGTTATAATAAAAAGAAAGTAATACATTTATGTAGATGCTCTAATTTTTGCAAGCAAATTTAAATGGGTTCTGGTTCGGAATTTTATAATGTGGTCATTTCTAGCATTCTGACTAGGTTCAAAATTGAATACTATATCTTACTACTGTGCAGTATACATTGTATACTTGTACTTTTTCAGAGAGTAAGCAAAACAGTAGGCTTTATTCTACACATTTTAACTGTAGAATATGAAATTAATAAAGGATTAATTCAGTGGCTTCTAGTTTTTAATCCTCATGGTTATGTTACTTTTTTTTGTGTGTGTGGAAAAATCAAGACCAAACAAGTGAAGCAAGTTGAGTGCATTGAATTGTGGGATACACAAGTCCATGCACTAAGCTCTCATTCATAAAATCTGCACTGTGCAAACTATACTGCCATTCAAAAGTTTGGGGTCAGTAGTAGTATTTTTTTAATGCTTTTTTTTTCAGCACGAACTCATTAAATTGACAAAAGATTTATGTTGCAAAAGATTTCAACCTCAAATAAGTGCCTTTTTTTTAAACTTTCTATTCATCAAAGAATCATGAAAACGTATCAGTTTCCACAAAAAAATATTAAGCAACTGTTTTCAACATTGATAAATGTGTCTTGAGCAGCAAATCAGCATATTAGAATTAGAATGATTTCTTTATTCAGCATTGCAATGCATTTAAAAATACATTTACATAGAAAATGTATTTTAAATTGTAATATTTTGCAATATTTCTGTACTTTTGATCAAATAAATGCAGCCTTGGTGAGTATAAGAGACTCCTTACAAAAAAATAAAATAAAAATCATACCAACCCCAAAGGTTTGAATGCTAGTACATACTACATACTGCAGCAACAGTAAGAATAGTATGCTCGTGTGCTATTTTAAACGCAGCCAGTCTACATACAATAAAGCAAAGGACATAATTTTATTGCACAGAAGTATGTAAATTGGGATGCTGCATATGTACTCATTGTTAATTTCAACATTCAGAATGTTTCAGCAGGAATTCTATGTTGAAGTGGATGGCGAGTGATCCCATAATACCTCAATTTAATAATTCAGATTCTTGGAAGAGACAGGGAATGCTCATAAGGGATATGTGTCGACCTTATTACCCTTTCAGACCCTCACTCTTTTTGTTTCTCCTAAGAAAGCAGTGACAGAACCACAGGCGTCCTCTTTTGTTCATCTGTGGTTTCATCCTTTCAATGAAAAGAGCCACACTAAGACATCTGCCACATCAGCAGCCAGACGGGACGCGCCGTATAACGCTGCTTTTCACTGCTTCTGGCTTCAGGCAGAAATCAATCTATAATCAGTAATCAAAATACTGAAAAGTGTTCATATTTCCAAAATACCAAAACCATTAATGAGCCTAAAAGATGATAGTGCATTCATTTAAACAAAGGTAGTTCACCCAAAAATGAAAATTTGCTGTT
This sequence comes from Sinocyclocheilus rhinocerous, assembly GCF_001515625.1. Lineage (NCBI taxonomy): Eukaryota > Metazoa > Chordata > Actinopteri > Cypriniformes > Cyprinidae > Sinocyclocheilus > Sinocyclocheilus rhinocerous. Next base: position 367,406 of record NW_015670976.1, on the reverse strand, counting down.
AATTTACTCGCTCTTAGGCCATCCAAGATTTTTTTTTTCTTCAGAACAGTAAAGAAGATAGCTGAAACCATGGTCCTTGGTGATTCATATAACGCAAGTTAACAGCTAGCGGCACTTTTGACAGTTACAGAAAGCATATAATGCTACACAAAATTAATAGCCGTGGCTCCTGACGATATATTGAGGTCTTATGAAGCGAAACAATCGGTCTGTGCAAGAAACGGAACGTTATTTAAAACATTATTACCTGTAACTCAGAGCCTCAGGGCAAACGGGAATATCTGATTCTTTTCAGCAAACTGGTGGTTTTGGACTGGTTGTTCGTTTCAGTGAACTGGTTCAATTCACTAGTTTATGTAATCACGCGATGACGAAACTTATATTATTAAAGCATCTAATAATGATGTGAAATGTGGATGTTTTACATGTCTAAAGCATGTAAAGTGAATAAACTAGTCTTCATCAACTCAACTTTTTACATAAACAATGAGAAACCATAAAAACGTTCATTTGGCCTCTTCATTCAAGTGCTCGGTTCATGCATGTGCATATCAGCGGCTCATCAGTCCTTGGTCCGAGTCGAACTGTTTCCTCAGTTCAGTGACTGTTGGAGGAACTGGAGCGCTGAATGAGTTGGTAGAACCAGCATCATAGGATCATATATGCCGGTATTTTGACTAATTTCAAGTCGGAGTGAGTGTCACTTGTAGATCTGTGCTGCTCGAGCTGCAAACTGTTTCAGACGGTTCAGTCAGGTGAATTGGTTCATCCAGTTCACTAAAAACAACCAGTTCAAAAGAATGATTCGCTCGCGAACCGGACATCACTCTAGACCGTTTGCCCGAGGCTCTGGATTACAGGTAATAAAATTAATAATGTTCAGTTTCTTGCACAGACCGATCATTTTGCTTCATAAGACCGCAATATATATCGTCAGGAGCCACAGGTATTAGTTTTGTCTTGCATGTATATGCTTTTTTGACTCTCAAAGTGACGGCCGCTGCTGATTTGCATTTTATGAATCACCAAGGACCAAGGTTTCAGCTAAAAATCTTCTTTACTGTTCTACTGAATACAAAAAAAGTCACCTACATCTTGGATGGCCTGAGGGTGAGGAAATAAACAGCAAATTCATTTTTGGGTGAACTATACCTTTAAGGGAATATTTTGGACAAAATAATGTTGATTTGTCTTATGTTGGCCTTATTTCCTGTGGTATCACACATATTTTACCTAGAATATTCCTTTAAGATTCTTTTTTCAAAATTAAGATTGTATACTAGTTTTTGTTTTTTTTTACTTTTCATTTAAAAGATTGTATACTAATTTGATTACGTTCAATATGGCATAGATTAATTCACTGATGCACCCTGTGACAAATATACTGGAAGTCGGCATCTCATTAGAAGTAGAGTCTGTCTGAGATGGCCGCAGGAAGGTGGGTCATTATTTGCATGCGGATCCACCAGTGCGGCTCCATGGGGTTGTACCGTGTGTACGGCTGTTTGGACATGATGGCATCCGTGATGTCGTCTAAAACCGGCTCGATCTCTCGCTGGCCGCTGTTGCAGTAGGAGCGCATTAGAGCCATGTACTGCTCAAAGTGAGCTTTCCCATAGTCCTCCAGGACACCAGGGGGCGCCTCCTTCCAGAGCTTCTCTGCCGTTGTCGTGACTATGTCACGTGTCAGGATGCCTGTGGCCACGATAAAGTTTCCGGGCTCAACAACGGAAACTTTGACGCCCCAAACCTTCATTTCATACCTGAGACAGTCAGAAAAAGCCTCCACTCCGTATTTGGATATACAATAAGGGGATCGGAGAGCGTTTCCCATTCTGCCATACATGCTGGTGATGTTCACCACGCGACCTGAGACCAAAAGCCAAAAAAAGTCAAATATTATTAAAAATGTACATTTCTGTTTTCTATTTGAATATATTTAGGGCCCGAGCACCGCGGTGCGAGGACTCTCTTGGAATTGCTCAGTTTATTATTATCTCTAAAATTAATCGCACTCGGCCAAAACATGCTCAAACTCATTACATTTTTTACACACGCCAGAAGTGGTGAAAATGTACGTCTGATACGGGTTTCAGAAGTGGGTGTGGCAAAATGGCTCGATAGCGCCACCTATACACTTTCAACAAAGTGCCCCTCGAGCTACGTTTCATGTACATGTACGAAATTCGGTAGATGCATGTAACACACAAATACCTACAAAAAAGTCTCTTGGAGCAAAATCTGAAAACCAACAGGAAGTCGGTTATTTTGAATTTTCTCAGCAAATGTTGTCGTTTTGCCACTTTCAGGCGTATTTTAATGAACTCCTCCAAGAGATTTAATCAGATCAACACACAGTTTGGTCCGTGTAATCTAAAGCCCTTTGTGATGTTAAATGCCGAAGATCTTGAGTTTTCATTGAAGGGTGTGTATCTGTGGCGGCCTGACAAATGTTGATGTTTTGCCATGAAAAAGGAAGTTGTTATAACGCAGGTAGGGCTACCAATTATGGCATCAGTTCTTCTGGATTTAGTCTGCCTCAGTTTTTTTCTGTTTCTTCATGTCATTCCAGACAGACTGGAAGATGATGAGATCTGGGACCGTATTCACGAAATATCTTAAGAATCTTAATAATAATGGGCGGTCAGTCCTAATTTTAAGGACCCTAAATTTTTGCTCTAGAAGTATTTAATAAAGGGTTTTAACGCTAAAATCGTTATACAATCATTATAAATCTCTGACAGAGACCATCAGCCTCTAAAACCAATTTTTGGGTGACGATACTTTCATCGTAACATATGGGCCTGGCCTACAGAAAAGAACATTTATGTTTAATCTATATAATAGTGTGTTGGTCATACTATACGATGATTTATAGCTTGTATAGATTTATAGTTCGTTAGTGCGCTATAAATGAAGTGCAGAGAAGAGCATTTCGCGAAATATTAGACAATATACTCATTATATTTTACTTTACCTGTTAGTGATGTCTTAATTGTTTAATGTTTAAATAAATCTGTTATGAAACGAGTTATGAGAGGCTCTGTGTAAATGAATATATTTCAACAAGAAGTAGAATTTTTATATCATTTAATTTTTATAATTTGGAAGTTACTTAAAAAACTTAATTCTGTGCAATTTACATGTTTGCATACATTTTCTAAAATTGAGTGTTGCTTGTTATATACAAAAAAAAAAAAAAAAAAGTAATTAAATTTAAGTTTGGGCTCTGTTGTTAACTGTTAGTTATAGTAGGCCTAATGTAAAAGGGCTCACTATAGTTTAGATTCTAAACCATAGTGAGCTCTAAACTTTAGAGCGTAAGCCAAGGTAGACTTTTCCCTAAGAAAATTTTAATTATAACTGAATTTATTTAAAGAAAGAGCAATTTGTTCAGTAAACCACTGTTTAATAAAAAAATTAAAAAAAAATAAAAATAACAAATGTTTAGTTTTTCCCCCTGCTTTACCGAACCGTGACGTCAAAACCGAGGTATGTACCGAACCGTCATGTTTGTGTACCGTTACACCCCTAATATCTCATATATATTGTGAGGTTTATAAATAACATATAACATAAAAAATTTTCAAACTAATAAAACTGAGTACTGTTGAACACACAGTTTGTAAAATAAAAAAAGATACTTTTTATTTGTATTGCATGTAATTTTGTGCTTATATTTTTTACTGTATATAATTCATTAAATTCCTTTGAATATGAACAACATCAATTAATAAAAATAAATACAAAAAAATATTTTTTTCAAAAATTTGAAATTATTAAGCTCCAATGTTAAAATCATATACCATGGCGCAAAAAAAAAAAAAAAAATTTAATTAAAAATAAATTAAATGCAAACACTTCAAATAAAAACACTGAATCACGAAAGTCACAAGTGTTTGTCAGGCAACACACTCCAAAGTCCATCTGCTTTAACCACTGATCCATTCAGATCTAAACATTCCTTTAATTCAGTGAAAGACTAACAGATGTGGAAACTGTAGAGAAATATTAACATTTGTCTGCAAACTGAACTTTTGAGTTAAATTCAGCCAAATTACATATTATCTACACCCGAAAGTTCATCAAAACCAAAAGGCCTGAAACATTCTCAAAGTAGGTTGACAGCAGGAAGACACACTTGGACTGCATGGAGTGTGTTCATTACTTTACCTTTAGCCCTGCGGATGAGAGGCAGGAAGGCTTTGGTTACTCTGATGGTGCCCCACAGGTTGACCTCTGAAACCTGCTTGTATGTGTCCATGGTTGTGAACTCCACCTCACCGAATGTGGAGATACCAGCATTGTTGACCACAGCCCACAGACCTGCAAGATACAATCACCAAGCCCCTTAAACTCACTGATCAGACATCCCGATAAAATTCACAGTTATGAACAAAGTAAATATAAAAAAGTTTTTGCTCACCATTTAAAATGATTAAACCTCATAGCTTATCCACCTTATTTTTAAAGGTGCAGTATGTAATATTGACAGCTAGTGGTCAAATTGGGTACTGCGGTCCAAATTAAAAATATTGGAGAGCATTGTTTCTCCCGCCCCCTCCTCCTCAGACTCGACGCTCACAAGGGCTGCCAGATTTGTAGGTCGGTTAGAATCAGCGACCTCTGACCCTGTTCGTTTGCTGGCTTCCTTTGCTGCAATACGCTGTGTTTTCCGCCAACTGGCAACCCGGGGTGTTGAAATACTATTGGGTAAATTGGCAGTGGGCGGAGTCACACAGACCAAAACAAAAACAGACATTCTGACACGGAACAAACACTTCAAAGTAGAATAACTGGCTGTAGCATTGTTTTTCGAAGAAACAATTGTGAACTTAGCATGTTTCCTAAATATCTGCAAACATATGGTATTTGTATGCTTTAGTACAGTCAAACAAATTACATACAGCACCTTTTAAAGTGAGAGCGAGGTGGCAATTTGTAGCTTGAAAGTGTGAAGCTTCAAGTGCCATTCACTTTCAGTTATATCAGCTGTACAAAAGCAGTCTGTTATGCGGCTTTATATTGCAAACTGGTATTATTTTAAATTTACAGTAATGTCAAAATTACAAACTAGATTGTAGTGCATATATTTTTGCACTTTTTTTTTCTCGTTATTTACCTACGGCGGCTAATATATTGGATTTTATTGAGCCACATTAAAAAATGGATAAAAACAAACCTACTTTTGGAAATCGGACAAATATGTAATTATTTAGTGATCTTAAAAACATTACAAGAAGAAATCTTAAGCTGACAAAGTTGTATTTTGTGATGGATTTCAGCATTAACATGGGAGGATCTTTATGGAAGACCGTTTCCACCACTGAATAAAAAAATAAAAAAAGGTATTGGGACCTTTTTTTTCTCAGAAATGTGTGACAAACTGTCAATAGTAAGAAAACATCTTTTTTCTCTCAGAATTGGAATTAATAACTCGCAACTGCGAGTTTATATCTCACAATTCTGAGATTTCTGAAATTCTGACTTTATATCTTGCAATGCTGACTTTATAACTCGCAATTGCAAGGTTACGTCTCACAATTCTGAGAAAAATGTCAGAATTGTGAGATGTAAACTCGCAATTGGTAGAAAAATATATGTCAGTATAGTATCAATGTTATTGCATTAAATATTATTGTGTTAAATACATTGAATTCATACCTTAAAGTCCCCATGAAATCAAAATTAAAGTTTTTTGGGTGTTAGTATCAATATGTTAGTCTTAAGGTTATCTATAAGGCAGTGTGCTACAAAACAGTGACAAAATTCGCATTTAGAAGATATAAGCATTCAAAGCTTGCAGTTCGTCACTTCCGCCAAAATGGCTCAACGATTTTTTTGACGTCACATCGTACTTCAGCTTCTCATCAAACTTTCTGTCCAATCAAATGCTCTCTAGAATCCGAAGCGCCTGCCCCCTACACTATAAAATAGACGCTGAAGCCGCGGCTGAAATCGGTCACTTGTCCACAGAATTAGTATTTTCTGTACAGTGAATGGCACGTAGTGCACTATATAGGGGACAGGGAACGAGTCAAACAGTGTAAATATGCTTTCCATTGAGGAAAAAAAGAAGTCTGGTTTCGCGCTGTGTCACGCTAACCACCGCACCGCACACACACTCTGCTCCGGTCCAGAGACACGATAGCACGAAGCGGATCACATGCGCAAATCAGCGCAGACCACAAAATGTATCGGAGCTATTTGAATTCTACACAGAATGCTATATTTTATAGCAATATGGATGAGATTGTGGCTGGCATACCCTGTCAAATGCAGCTTTACGGAGCTCAACGGCTCTGAACGGCTCTAGCCCAAGCTGTGATATAAACGAACGCTATTGGCTATTTTAAAAAGGGGCGGGGCTGCTTGATATGTCCCGCCCTGTCTTCCTGTTTCAGTTCAAATGACGTCAACTGCGTGTTTCTGAGCATTTCAGGGGACCTTTAAGTTTGACATCCCTGTACTGTAGCATCTTTTTCCACTTATTTTGTTTGTTCTCAGAGCCTCTAGCACCCTCTTGCGGCCTCATGAGGTCCCTGACCCCAAAAATACTTATGACAACCGTGTGTGTGTGTGTGTGTGTGTGTGTGTGTGTGTGTGTGCTGGATGCGGGAGAATAAAATGATTCACAGGACTCCTGCAAAATAGACATATCTAAACAAAATATCTAAAAACATATAAATTGCTTTTCATCTATTGCACAAAAGCAACAAGAACAACTTTGATTATAACAAAAACGATTAACATGCGCAAGCGTATAGAGTTTCTATTTATAACACGTGTTTAAAGCGTTGAGCAATGTAGCCAATCACAGACATATCTGTTGATTTCTGGAACGCAATGGTTAATCACAATCCACTCCCCGCTCAGAAGTTCGTGCGCAGTGCTGAAAATTGCGTGTTCACGAATCCTCTCATTATAACGCACGAAGTGTAGACATTATGAAAGATTCATTATGCATATATTCATTGTGTGAGATGTCAGTTTTTTAGCAATATAAAGGGAGCGCTGTTTGCTCGCATTCTGCAATGCCAAACCCTGCACGCAGCAGCCCATGCTTGCTTTTCTGTTAAAACTAACAGTGGTTTGTGAATGTTGATGCTTAGCCAAAATAACAAAGATTTTATTGAGAGCGTTTATGCTGGGATGTTGTGGAGCTTACGAGATGTTACAGAACTATTTCATATACATTTCATCGATGTACTGAATCAAATCTATATAGGTTACTTTTATGCGGGCTTTTGTGGGCGGGAGTTTAAAGTTAAAAATTTTTAATTATGTTATGAATATTAATAAATAATTCAACAGTGTATAAATACTCAAAACTCAAATAGCACTTCTCCGAAACGTCCCCGGTTTGGTCGTCTGGTCCTCCCGAATGACCTTTGAGCTGCCCATCCTCTATGAACTTCTACAAACTGAGATGATCTGATCTGATCTGAAGACGCAAACAGCCCTCACCTTTCTCCGGCTCTTCCAGGTTAGCAGTCACAAACTCAACAGCCTGAGAGACCTGCTCCTCACTGCAGACGTCCAGCTGCACAACCTTCAGCTTCTCTGAATGAAGGTTCTCCAGCTCCTTTGCACCTTCTCCATCCTTCATCCACACACAAAACATGCGGAGTAAACCAGTATAACATTACATACTCTGCATACTGTGCCACACAAGGCCATTTACAGTGTATACTTGATTCATTCTAATGGGAGTCATTTAGTTTATTCTGAATTATCAAAAAAGTGAATGCAACTTCCAGCCACAAAGAACTTTTATGATAATATATGCATAACCGTGAAATGATCTTTTGGTCATACTGCTAGACTTATGAAATGGTCTGACACAAGCCCAATCTTGTGAAATATATTGCATCATATTAAGCTCCCTTTACTTCAGACCAACAGTATGTTTATATATCAGCTGCGGTCCAACAGAAGTTCAGCTGAGGAGCACATTTCAGGAATAGTTGAACCATTACCTTAAACAGGCAACCTGCAAACACAGCGAAGCCAAGCTTAAGAAAGTGCTTGGCCAAAGCCAGTCCAAATCCAGTGTCGCAGCCCGTAATGAGCACAGCTCTCCCTTCAACCTACAAAGAAAACATTATGCAATATTACTTTCATAAAGCCACGGCATTACTGTGCAGCTGCAACCGAATGTGCCAACAAGTGAAATAACATCACAGTTATTCATCAGTTTTTATGTCAGTGTTTGGTCAACCTTAGCTCAGCAATCACCTCGTTTAGGTTTATTAGTTAGCATTTCAATAAAATAAATATAAAACATTTACAAAAATAGAAATTGCATAGAATTTGAATGCACTGAGACCTATTGACAAATCTAACAAAAAAAAAAAACTACAATAAAAAAGCACTACATTTCCTGGACTTTTAAGTATGTCATTAATTTCCATAAATTCAAAACCTGGAAATCACAATTATAAAATTCTGATATGTCTAGACTTTTCATGACAATGCGAGTTCATGAGCGTTGAAATACAAAATGCATTGCATCTATATTTATATACATATACATAAACATATATATACATATACATATATATATATATATATACACACACACACACACACACACATAAAATGCACCATTTATACCACACATGCACAGTATATTTCAAGGTTTCATCTTGGACCCTTGTACCTCGAGTTTGATGGTAATTATACAAATCATTATGCCCTGCATAATGAATTCGCATTATTACCATAAATAAAATACAAAATGCACAGAAACTGATATCACTCATCACTAGGGCTCTATATAGAAGATGCATAATTATTCATATATTTCATGGCACACTCTCTCTCTCTCTCTCTCTCATACACACACACACACACACACAAACATTGCATAATATGCCTTTTAAACCACATATGCATTGCATGGTGATAACAGAAGTCGTTATGTCCTGCATAGTTTCCAGAATTCAACAGAGTGAGGCTAAAACACTCTTTTGTGCATCTTAGAATTGAATACGACAAAAGTACACTAAAACATTAAAAGTACACTAACTGAAGCTACAGTAGGATTGTAACGCATAACTGTGTTTTATGTGAGTGTAATATATGTTTTTGAGAGTGCAAGACCAATTTCAGACTCAGCCCGACAATAAAATATCATATCATACCATATATGCCGTATATTTTTGGTGCAGCTGCATATGGAAAGGTGTACACTGTACTTCACCTTTACTGTCCCGCGGGGCAGTCGCGGCATGGCCACGTACAGCACGAACAGCGCGTACAGCAGCACTACACACTCGGTGACGCTCGCCTCCGGAAAACCGCAGCACCGCGTGAAGACGTTGAGCACGGACGGCAAGCCGAAGCCCAGGATGAGCGTGAGAAACACGGAGAACGCGATGAGCAGCGCGACCCTCACCAGCGGCAGCGCAGCCATCTTGAACTGTTGACAACTCTGGCGGAGGCGGGGCCATACGGACCCATCTCATGAATTATGTAAATTAAAGAACGGTTACCTATTAAAAAGAGCGAATGCTATTGAGGGGCGGTGCCACAAACATAAATTATGCTAATAAGAAAAACAGTCAACTTTATTATGCAGCTGCAATCTTTCATTAACCGATCAGTCAATAAATACAAAACAATCAACAAGTTATGCACGCATTTATTAAAATCAATTAATCCAATAATAATCATTATGCTACCTTAAAAAAGTAAACAATTCTCATTGGTTAGCATATTTGTAATGGGTAATTTGAAATGTAATTGTACTCTTTTGATCATAATTTAAAATAATTAATAATAATATTTATAACTTACAATTGGTTCCTTATGAAATTTCCCACTGGAAACTTTTATATTTGGCTCAATATCAATACAACTTTATTGAAAACTTGTAAAAGTAATTGTATAAATTATATATTAAGTTTCAGGGTATTTATAGCCTATGAATTTATATGTTTTTATTGTACAGTATAAACGGCAACCACTTTACCAACCGCTAGGTGACGCTTGCTGTTTCTGTGTTATTGACAATACCTATAAAATACCTATACAATAATTTTGTTTGACTTAGGAACTACATGAAAAGAACAATATTTAAAAATACAAACACTATAATAATTCATGTAAAGATGCAGTTCCACTAAGAACCACGGGGTGTTCATAATTTCCTTTTTTTCCCCCTCTTTCTTTTTCAGAATGTTAGGTAACACTTTCTAATAACTTTCATTTATAAATCATTAACAAACGTAATATAATGATTAGTATATTCAACATGAGATAGGCTAATTTTCTTGTTAATGTTTAATAATGAACTTACTAAGCATTATACCTAATGATTAACAGATCACTAGTTAATGTAAAATGTATCTAAAATGGAAACTATTCGTCCTTTGCAAATGTTTATAAACGTTTACTAATCATAAGTGTCCCCAAAGACCTGAATGTACCCTTTTCACACATCTTTACTAATCATTTATTAATCATTCGTTCATGTTTTTGCAGTAGCCATTCTAAAGTAGAAACTATTCATCATTTGTAAATGTTTATAAACGATTACTAATCATTTAGTATGTTTATGGGCTTTGGACTTTTAGCTAATGTAACAAGGTTTGTTTTAAGGGTGGCTGGTTTAGTTTTGCGAAATGCTTGCTAAAGACATAACAGATTGTAATTTTGGTGCAAGAAAAAAAAGTTTTTATTGCCTCAACACACATTATTATACGACTCTTCAGTATATTACAGTATATTATTAAACATGATATTCCTTGAATCATAAATAAACAGGGGAAAACAAAACAATTTTTTAAAGAAAATACTTGTTCATTTATCAAAACAATATAAACAGATTGAACCGTGTCCCCTTATAGTAATTAAATTGACCCCTGTACACTGTTGACCCTTTAACCAACCCTTAAACCTACCCATACCACCAAACCTGTCCCTAACCTACCCATATCACACCTCAACAGCAGCAGAAGTGTTGTGCATATTAACACAAGCTTTTAATCATTTTATAACATCTGTTAAAATCATTTGTAGATTTTCATTAAGTGCTTGATCATATGGAATTGAAAGTTTAATGACATTCGTAAGCATTTTAACTTACATGAAATAATGATTTGTTAAACATATCTAAAGTTTAATACGTTTATTAGTTAACATTAACAAGCACATTATCTCACATTTCTAACTCTTTGAATATATATTAACTAAAGATCCATTAAGCATTATATAATGTTTGTTAATGATTTATTAATGAAAGTTATTATAAAGCGTTACCGAATGTTATTGTTGTATTTAATCTTTCAACAAATATTGCCTAAATATCTCTATTCCTCAAATGACACTCGTGCTTTTAATTGTTAAGACTGTAACCCTGGTTTTGGAGGAAGATGTTCCTGACAGCTGAAGTGAAATATTATTTTATGTATTATCACAGTAAATTTGCCTGGCTCTCAAACTTACATTAATACAACAATAAAAAAAAGATAATATAATCATAATCAAATATAATCATTTTGAAAGTTTTATTTTGTAGCCAGAGGGGACAGAGGCCTGTAACAATGAATCACATAAAACAGAGATACAAAAGCAAAACAGACAAATATATAAAAAGGGAAGACATGTGACAATAGATTGCACACAGAGAAGACAGCTGTAAACCAGAGAACAACATGTGTACATGTTGTGATGAAACATTAGATCAACCAAATTTGACATTGAAGAGAGCATTAAGCCTTTAATAAGTGAAACATTAAGGCATGGAATCAACGAAGTGAGGTGAAGTATGGGAATCTGTGCTCTGCATTTAACCTGATTTTAACAGGTGAAGAAAAAAAGAGAAGCTTTTGTCTTCCGAAAGAGAATTAAAAATATAACCACATATTCTGAATTGTATTTTCTTCATGAAAAAGTAAGAATAGTTAAACTCAACTGTTTAACTCTAGGGGAGTTGGAAAATGAGCCTATTTTCAAAAATAGTGGAGTGTTCCTTTAAAAGTGCTGGAACTGGCAACATGATGTGCTCTAGTTAAAGGTACACTAAGTTTTTTTTTTTTTTCCTCAGTAAAAAAGCAGTCGCCCCTAATGAAATGAAAATGACATGTCATGTACGCATGAGATAAAACTCACTCGTTACACCAGTAGACTTATAAAAGCTGTTTTGTGTACATTGAACATGTCAACTCAATACCAGCAGTAGTAGCTGGGTTTCTCAGGAACCCCATTACTGGACTTTTGTATGTAAAATCTATATATTTATCATTGTAAATTGAGAATTTGTACATTGGCATTGGTGACTGAAAACTCCAGACCACTAGGTGTCAGTATAAGTCCAAAAAATCTTTAAAACATGGAAACTCTGAGCATGTGACAGAGAAAGCTGGCCCCAAACTCCCTTTATAAATTCCTGAAGTTGCCATGCCCTTCAGAATTCACATTTTGCATGAGGTTCAAAGGTAAAGTTCTGGTAAATGCTATAAAAATGAGGAAGATCAAGAGTGTGATGAGTCTTGCATAGCTGAATACCCTCTCAAATGTGTATGTGTTTTTGACATTTTGACTTTTTATTTCAGGAAAACATCAAGCTTTTTCTGAATGTTGTCAAAAGAGTCTATTCCCATGTAGTCGGCCTGGCCCTGTTCCCACCGCTGCTTGCGCTCCGCTGAGGACATGAGCGGCTGAACACGCTCCTCGCTCTCCGCAGCGTCCTCCTGTGAACAAGAGAACAATCCAAGTTATTACAAAACATGACATTAATGAATACCATTAAAAATGGGTCATCTTTCAGTTTTGTAAGTTTTAAAGAATGACTGCAATCAAAAGGGAAGAAAGACATACTGCAGTGGTTTTGAAAAATCTGAATCTAAAGCAGTGGTTCTCTACCAGACTGAAGATGACTTATTTATAATATGGTCAAATGAGCCTTAAAATAAGCCAGAACAACTACTTCTTTTAATTATTATAATCCTTTGAAAAACCATATTCCCACAAAAAACACAAATAACACTTATAACATGAACATGAAAAACACGTATATTTGAGGTTGAGTACTTTTGTGTGTGTGTGTGTGTGCATATATACAGTATATATACATATATATATATATGTGTGTGTGTTCTATCTATCTATCTATCTATCCAATTGATATTTAACATGAATTTACATTTTTCTAGTTTCTAGCCAAGCTTTTATGGAGTTAAATTTGTAAGTTTTTTTTTTTTTTTTTTTGCTTTTTAAAAAAATCCAATTAATCTCAAACTAAATGTTCCTTTTTGAAGAACCATGATTCTTGGAGTCTTGAAGAAACCTGGATTTAAAAATGTGATTTCTGTGATTTTAATAGATTGAGGAATACTAAGAAAGTTGATGTCTAACTTAAAAAAATGAAGGAGGGAGAGGGTAGAGAATGATGTCCCGGGTCGCTAAAGACCCGAGGTATGCATTTAAGGGTTAATAATAAATATCTATTTATTTTCAGTAAATCCCTAACAAAATATCCTTCTTTGAACAACATTCTCACAGTTATGAAAAAAACCCTGGATATACAGTATGAGAGAGACTACATTTAAAAGTGTGATTTCTAAACATGGAAAAACCATGTACGTTTATAATAAATATATAAAATAGCAGTGTGAATAATGTATCTTATTACAGTTAACAACAAAAAAGTGCAAGTATGACAGTCAGGACATGGCCATGTAGACTCAAAGAAAGGGTTATTTTCTTGTTCTATATGTTTAGGCCTGACCTCACAGCCGGAGTTGAAGGGCTGGTCTCCATACTCTCGGATCAGCATGGGCAGCACCTCAGCGCTGTACAGAGCCCACCACTGCAGCAGGAGGCCGGGCTGAGACGAGGCCTGCACGTCTCCTCTCACTCTCCTCTGTGTGGTGTTATACACGTAGCTCCACGGCTTCATCTGGCCCAGGAAGTGCACAACCTTTGCATTTGCACCATATCTGTGGACAGAAACACATTTTCAACATGTATTCCTGAAAGACAGCAGGTGTCCATAACGTATATTAATGCATTTTAACGCTGGGGTGTAAATAGGTCAAGTAATACTTCAGGATTTTACAGGTTAAAATTCCCGATTGGAATCTGCTCTGACATTTTCTGTGAGTTAAAATCTACACAATGGATTTAAATATGGTGTAAGCCTGAAGTGAGAATACCATGCGATTTGTGACCCTCACACTCTCAGCCCGTCTCATACTCTTCTTCCTCAGCTCCTGTAACCCGATGTTACGGCATAAGCTGCCTTCATGTGACCCGTGTGTGTATCCTGTTGCCGTCCCATCATAAGGCCAGCACATTCCAGCATCAGTGACAGAGAGCCGCTGCTGAAGTCAAGGTGTCACACTTACTGTTTAAACGCAGGAAGGTACGTGTAGATGGCTATGCTACTCATGTTATAGATGAAAGGAAGGTGTTTGTTGATGTCTGCTGTTGCCCAGTCGCTGAAGAAGCCATTCAGAACTCCTTGGTCTCCTCCTGTTGAACAAATGATTCATAAATATGTCACTTCAAATGGAATTACTGTAGCTCTCTTTCATTTATCAGTCATTTATTAGTGTAATTTAGAGCACATTAAATCTTTTCAAATAATTTTATTTAAAAGTCCTTCATTTAAGTTACTAAAGTTGAAGTGTGTAATTTCTGCACCACCAGCGTCATAAAGTGTAATTGCAATAAATAAATAAATAAATAACGAATGAATGAATGAATAAACATACAATTAAAAAAAAATTTAAAAATAATAAATGGTTAAACAAATAAATAATTAAATAAGCATGCAATTTAATGAATACATAATTAAAAATGAATAAATAAATACAAATAATTAAACAACATTTCAATAAACAATTAAACGAATAAATAACAAAAAAATACATAATAACTGATTAAACAAACAAATAAATAGACACAAATTAAATCAATCAATCGATCAATAAGATTAAATAAATACAAATGAATAAATATATAATTACAAAAAAAAATAAAAATTAAATAATAAAACTGAATAAATAATTACCAAAATAAAAGAAAATAAATTTATGAAAATAAAACAAACGAATAACTAATGAACTTAATAAAAACCAAATAAATTAATACTTTTTAAAAATGTGATTAATCTGTTGATAGAGGCACAGAGTATACACTTTTAAGGAATCACCTTAAACATAGCTTTTCAACACACACACACACACACAAGCCAACAAAATCAAGTATTAAAGTTACATTTTTGAATTCTTGGGTGTTGCTATGAGATTGCTAAGGAGTTCTAATTGTTGTCCAAGTGGTTGCTATAGTGATCTGGGTGGTTGCTAGGTAGTTTATAAGGTGTTTTGACCATAGATATGTATAGACAGATGCCCCATTCGACTGCGCCAAGCACGTAGACATGTAGACACACCATCTTTAATGGTCAACTTAAAGGGTTAGTTCACCCAAAAATGAAAATTAGCCCATAAATTACTCAGCCTCAAGTCATCCTAGCTGTAGATGACTTTCTTCTTTCAGACGAATCCAGTCGGAGTTATTTAAAAAATTGTCTTTGATCTTTCAAGCTGTTTAATGGCACTCAGCGGGTGTTGCATGCATCAGTCCAAAAGAAGTGAAATAAAAAGCACCCATCCTTAATAAAAAGTGTCCCACACAGCTCCGGGGGGATGACGTATGGAGGTCGGCATTGCGCATACGCCGCACAGAAGTGACGCAAGCGGAAGCGCAGGGGAGAGATCAAAACAAAACAACGTCACTAATTAGAAGTACAAAACGAGGATTTGTAAAGAAGAATGTCGGAGGATTTCGATATAAGCCAAGAGGAGACTGGTTTTTCTTTGCTAAAGTAAGGAAACTTTGCTTCCTTTGCTCCTGTTAACAAATGTTGGTTTTCACGAGACTCACCGGCGCATGCACAGCGCTGAACTCATACGTCATCCGCCCGGAGCTGCTTCCGTGTACAACTGTTGGCGCAAGCTACATTCAAGTGATTATTACGTTTTGAATATGGATATTTTTCTTACAAAAACGCATCGATTCGCTACAGTAGGA
>NW_015670976.1:330849-343591 GCF_001515625.1 Sinocyclocheilus rhinocerous | reverse complement strand
ACTTCTTTTGGACTGATGCACTGCAACACCCGCTGAGTGCAATTAAACAGCTTGAAAGATCAAAGACAATTTTTAAAATAACTCCTAACTGGATTCGTCTGAAAGAAGAAAGTCATATACACCTAGGATGCCTTGAGGGTGAGTAATTTATGGGCTAATTTTCATTTTTGGGTGAACTAACCCTTTAATGCCATTCACCATAATAATCAATGAATAATTGAGGATGCCACAATCCTGCACAGCCGATGCTTGTAAAAACCACCGGGGTTTAAATTCCAGAAGAAACAAGATAACCTTTCACATGTGGGAATGTGTTGGTTTGTGTTTAAGCATGTCAACATATTCTGTTACACCAAATACACAAAATAATGATCTTTAAAATACCATCATATGACCCCTTTAACTCAATATTACACGTTTTGAAACACTGGTAACTTTTAATGTTGTGTTAGCTAACGCGCTCATCTTGTTGTATGGTGTTAGTTAGGTCTACACAACAACACGTTGAGCTCTCTCGGCCACTGTACTCGAGGGTTCACAGACCATCGGATGTTATGGTAAATGACGTTAAGTTGACCCTTATATGGCAGACGGCTTACGTATAGCGGCCCATAGAAACAGTCGGTAATGAGAAATCTGCATATACCTATATCTATGGTTTTGACTCCTGACTGTTTTGCATGTGATGAAATCTGATACATTTGTTCAGACAGAGACAAACATTGTCCAAAACTGTTGACAACATAGTGAATGTCACATAGTTCACTAAATCAGGACAGTGAGTGAAAATTAGTGTGTCCAGATACAGCTCCAAACAATATTGCATGGATCATATGACGTCATATATACACTCTGCCATAAATGATGGGGAAACCCTACCTGAAACCCATTTAGCAAACACCTGTAGTACTCAGCCGTGTAGGATGGCCATTTTACATCTTATCCCAGGGAAATTCAAAAATATGAAGAGCATGCTGTTTTTGAGTCGTACAGAGTATAAGGAATGTGTCAAGGTGCTTACTAGTTGAAAAAAGACCCTACATATCTAAAAAAGGTCACGCTCTGAAAGAGCAGCCTAGTTCCTGCATGCTTGTTCAAAGGTCACTGAAGACATGACACACTCCACAGAGTCCCATGACACAGAGATATACATCTCACAGCATGATGCATACTGCACTAAACACACGCAGACACTGAAATAGCTGCACTATTAAAAACAAACGCTGAAAAATCTGTTTAGCCTGAATTGAGATCATCTATGTGTCTGCTGTGCAGTGCCATGGTGGACACAGAATCCAGGAGTGTAGGAGGACACGGGAAATATTAATAGCACGCCTGCAGACATGCAGACAGCTGGTCAACATAAAATGAAAATTTGGCTATTATATACTCATCCTCATGTCTTCTGAAACTTACATGATTTTCTTTCTTTTTTTTTCTGTGGAGCACAACAGGAATTATTTACAACGGCTGTTCTTCTTTTCCATACAATGAAAGTGAATAGTGACATGGCTGTCATGAAAGATTTACGGCAAAATAAATCTGACTTAAATATTACTATGTTACTCACGCTATTGCATTGTATGGCTTTAGATAACTTGACAGTATAACATAAAATTATATAGAACATTTTTATGATACTTTTATAGTGTTTTTGTTAATTTTAGAGCTTAACAGCTTCTGTTCCCCATCCACTTTCATTATATGTGAGAGATCAACTCAAATTTTGTCTTCTGTCTTTTGAATGTAACACTTTACAATAAGGTCTCATTACTTAAGGTTAGTTAATGCATTAATTCAAATTAACAAACAATTAGCATTACATCTGTTAAAGTATTTATGCATCTTTTGCTATGCTATGCAGGTTTTGCTATGCTCAGATTCAGGGAAAACAAAGTTTAAAAATGATTATAACAAAGATTATAAAAATTGATTTAAAATAATAAAAATAAAAATCAATGAAAAACAATGCAAAAAGTTTTAGTGTAGTTTCTGGATTTTGCCCTTGGAGGGCAGAGTAGTGTTTTCTGACTTGTTATAATGTTTTCTGAATTGTTGTTGTGTTTTCTGAATTGTTATTTTGTTTTTTAGACTTGCATTTGCATTTGTAATTTGTTATTTTGTTTTCAGAATTGTGATTTGTTTTGCACTTCTCGGCCACCGTAAGAAATGGATGTAGGGTGGTAAAAACCAAAGGGCAGGTCTTTGTTCTATCTATCAGTTGTTGATTGGATGGAAGCAGATCTGAATGCGAGCTTGAGGCTGAATGTAGAATAAAGAGGCGGTATTTAAGAGGACTAAATGATTGGAGAAGTCCAGCATACTGTACGTCACCAAGTCTGTTAAAAATCGAGTTATGATATTTTGATTAAAAAATGCATTATATGCATGGATCAATTTTTTCACAATAAGATCCATAACATGAATTTGGAAAATAGGTTTGATGAATTTTAATTTCATGCCAACTTAAAAGGTTATTGTTATCTAGTCAATTTATTTGTTCAATATCTGCCTGTTACCATGTGGGCTACGCTTATAGTCCAGTGCCATCCTCTGCGCTAAAACACATGAATATTTGCCCCAGGACAGGCCATGTGCACGCTATAAGGAAATTAATATAGTTAGTACAAACCATATACAGCATCCGCACTGCTAGCCAAAGACGATTTTCAAACTCACCTAATAATGCTACGTTCCTACAGCAGATTAACGAACACGCTGGAGCAATAATAAATGAATAATGTGTTTGCAAAGCATGCTGGTTTACCAGCTAAGCCAATCTAGCGCCATTTAATTTGGGCGTGCCTCCAGGAGCCCAGAAACAGGGTACAGAATCCTCCCCTGGGCTTTCCTTGTGCAAGTGGCTCTACAAACATTACTGTGGTCTTGGAGGGTTCATATTGAGAGGATGATCTGAACTGTGCAGGAATGTGTGCATAGTCTTTGGCTGGTTTACATTGGCAGAGGATGAGAACAAGGCCACATGATAGCCTCAGGTCATCAGGATTGTAATAAACAAGGAAATGGAAAGATGCTTGTTTGATTCACCGTTTCAGAGATTCAACCACTCTGCAGGTACGAGAGAACACACTGATGCTTTGTCTTTGGATGGCAGTTGTCTGAACGCCCAACAAAACTGGAAGTGATTTGGCTGGTTTATTAGTCTGATGCAAAACACTCTTGAAACTGCTTGTCACTGTGATTATTACTAAACATACTCGCTGTTCTTTGAATTTCTTTAGTTTAGCCCCACCACTCACCCAACCCCCCAAAAAAACTGAGCCTTCATCGTGTCATTTTGAAATGTTTAAAATTTAATCATGACTTAACATTACAAATAATATATAATCACCTAGCACACCCTAGCAACCACCAAACAACAACCATACAACCATACAGAACACCATAGCAACCACCTAGAACACGCTTATACCATCTACAGTAGAAAACTTTTTCATTCCGCGTTGCCCCATCAAGCTCTCGCTGGATTTGCTCCTCTGCTATCAACGAGAGGAACGTCTGTACTTCCTCAACAGACAACGAAACAGCCATTTTTTGGTTGTTAAAAAAGGTGCGCTCGTTCAAAACAGTTGCGTTCGATCCTTCACTGACTGTGCTGATTTAAATCTAGCGGTTCTGTTGTGTTTGTGTCGCAAGTTCAGTAGCAGGTACTGTACCCAGTGGAAAACCCCCCAAAAGTGAACCGTACATGAGCCGTACCGTGCCGTACCATGCAGTGGAAAAGCGCCATTACAAACATCTCTAGCACACCCTAGCAACCACCTTACAACCATTCAGAACATCGTTAGTGTTGCTTTCGTCAACGAAAATTATGACTAAATATCGTCGTCAACGAACCTTTATTACGTGACGAAAACGAGACGAGACGAGACGGAAACTCGGTAAGCAAACTGCAGGGGGTCCAGCAAGGGTCCAGTAATGTCCTTCAAGTAGGCCAACACCAGTCTCACAAATGCCTTCATGACCACAGATGTTAAAGCAACAGGTCTGTAGTCATTAAGTCCTGTGATTTTTGTGTTTCTTGGGTACAGGGATGATGGTGGAACTTAAATGCACGTCCTCTCTGAGATACATAACTGTGTAAATACATCTAAATGCCACTTCAGATGCAGATTCCAGAAATGTTTTCTTGTGCTGGAATGAAAGACACTAAGTACCGGATGAAGTGCTTCTTTTTCTTCCATTTTGTATTTTTGGGTAAGAATGAGTTCAAACTGAACACGATCTTGCTACTCAAGCTGTGTATGAACAGTTTTTATATATATTTATTTGCTTCTTTTCCATTTTGCATTTACTTTTACATTGTACTTAAGATTTAAAAAATACTTTTCGTACTTAAGTACAATAAATATCATACTTTAAGACTTTAACTCAAGTAATATTCTAAACGGTGACTTCAACTTCTACCAAAGTCATTTTCTGGGAAGATATCTGTACTTTTACTTGAGTATGGCTTTCAGGTACTTTATACACCACTGCCGAATTCTGAGTGAACAATTTCCTTCCCTACATTCATTCACTACTTTTTACCCACAATCCTCTCTGATTTTGAGTGTACTGCCGATGTACACCCGCTGAAGCACTATTTCCCATGAAGCAATGCGGAGAGGACTGACGAGCTGGAAGAGAGTTTAAATGAGAGATGCAGTTTACATCTTTCTTATTTCTACTTTAACATTTGTTTCATGCATTATTAATATTAAAGTATATTATTTTTGCATTAACTCAGTTTAACGTTTTACTAATTTACTGATGTGGCGTTGTTGTTAACTACGACCATTGTCATCTTATCTGAGCGCAAAACGCTGCTTGGGAGAGTTTCAAGATACTAAAAATAATAAATACATAAAAATTATGTGTTATATGTGTATGTGTAATACGTGTTTATTTTTGTTGCCAGTGTTTTAATAGCATTTAAAGGCACAATATGTACGATTTTTTATTAAAATATCTCCTTTAATGATTATGAACATATTAAGCATTACAAAACAAATTAGCCCTAACACCATTGATGAAACCACAAAGCTGGCGCAGAGGTATGTATAATTACAATATGAAGTCATTGTGAGTGTTATTTTTTATTAATATTATTTTCAAAAAAAGGTACATGTAATATTAAAACACATAGGTGTGTTATATGTGATAAAGATGTTTCTGTGGAAAATAACAATAAATTAAATTTGCTACCTATTAGATTTTATTAACGTCTAAACTACCCCAACCCTAAACCTAACCTTACAATAATGCAAATACAGTAATTAATTGTTGTTCAGCTTGACAAAAATAATGCAGTATTGACCAAGTGTGCTGTGTCTCCAGCTCTCTGACACGCATGGTATACATCAGTGTCCGAATTCGTTCACTTCATTTCGTTCACTCCTTTCTGATATAGTGTATGGCATTTGAGTGCACTATATCAGAAAGGAGTGAACGAAATGAAGGGATTAGTGAATGAGGTCTAAGCTCTAAAATGATATAAAAAGAAAAAGTACCATTAAAAAAAGTGGTCTATATTAGGAGTTTTTCAACCTATTAGATGCCACAGGCCAATTATTAAAAAAAAAAAAGTTTATATTAATATAAAAATAAATATTATAAATATGTGTAAAATATTATTTGGAAAATATTTAGTTTTTTTTATTTAGTCTTTATAGTAACTATAGTACTGTATTGCTAGATGTATTTGTTTTAATCTATTTTTATTTTAATCACATTTGTATTATTTACTTATATATTTTATACTTTAATGTACTCCTTTAATATACTTTAATGTAACACATGTATTTGTTTATTGTGATCATTTTATTGCTCATTTATTTATATATTTCTGATCTAGTTTTTATTATTTTAATAAATGCATTTATTGTAATCAAATTTTTATAAATCGTTTATTTATCTATTTCTGATCTACATTTGTATTATTTATATTTTAATTATTTTCATGAAAGCATTCTTTATTTTAATCTAATTGTTATTATACATTTATTTGTCTATTTCTGATTTTTGATTACTTTATTTATTTGATTTTATTTATTCATTTTTATTTTTATTTATTTAGTTTAATTTTTTAGTTTTACATTTTTTTACAGCTTTTCTCAACTTTTCCACAGATGAAAAGATTTAGTGAGACAAAACTATTGTATGGCTTCAAAAGATTCAGAATATAATGCATCTGTGTCACATTAACTACTTCTACCGTGCCTTTTTGTCATTTTGAAACAAGTAAGTAAACTCATCCCTCAGCTTGCAAAAATCACTTAAGGCCTGTTTACACCAAGGATAATAGCTATTATGATAACTAAAACTACAAAATTTTATAAATTTCATTCTATGAGAATAGTTCATACCACAGCTACAACAGTAACAACAATAGAGGAACAATGTCATGGAATAAGTTTCAGAGCGATTTTGTCTGATGAATGAAAACATGGACAGCCAATCGGAATCCACCCAAAGCTTGAGCTTTTAAAGTGGCAGACGACAAAACCACAGTGTGCACTCATAATAAACAAAACGTTATTGTTCATTGGTGTGGATGCTAATATAGTTTTCATTATACTCATTGCTATAGTTATCGTTCCTGGTATGAATGGCCTTGACAGCACTTACAGACCTGGAACATTCCTGTAAAATGCTTGAAACTACACAGTAAAAGTGTCAATGCCCTAAAAGCCATTTGCTAAAAACTGAAATTCAGAGCTCTGACACATCTAAAAGCAAATTATAGTGCTATTTTACATACCGTCAAAGCTGCCGTGCTCTGTGCAATACTGCAGAAGTTTGCCATAGGTTTCGTTGGACGGGAGAAACACGAACACACCAGAGTTAAAACAATCAGGCCAGCCGGGGTCTGGAGCTGCAGACAGCTCCTCTCTGCCAAACAGCTCATCGATGTTTGATAACACCTACAGCCAACAGAAAAGCCTCATGAAAATCATCAACATAAGTTCAAATTGAGCCATTTTAACATTTTCTTCATAAATATTTTTGGTCTTATTGTGTACAAAAAGTCCAAATAGCTATAAAAAAAAATGAAACATATATACATATATATATATATATTTCAAAATATTACTGTTTTTACTGTATTCTCAATCAGATAAATGACTTATGAGTTCAAAAAAACAACAACAAAATTTTAAGTTGAAGGCATGCTTAGATGCCTACCCTGCTAAGTGCAGGTTACACAAGTTAAATGTAACGCAGAGGCGTGCATTGACACATTGAGTTAATGGTGCACAATGTAATTCAAATGACATAACAGACCGCATTATAAATATTTCATGCATGTTTTGACAAGGTACAACTTGAACTCTGCTAACCACCAGCTGGTTCGAAATCATGATGCAAACTCACCAGTGTGTCTGCATCCATAAACACACACTTGGACTTATGAGTTCAAAAAAACAACAACAAAATTTTAAGTTGAAGGCATGCTTAGATGCCTACCCTGCTAAGTGCAGGTTACACAAGTTAAATGTAACGCAGAGGCGTGCATTGACACATTGAGTTAATGGTGCACAATGTAATTCAAATGACATAACAGACCGCATTATAAATATTTCATGCATGTTTTGACAAGGTACAACTTGAACTCTGCTAACCATCAGCTGGTTCGAAATCATGATGCAAACTCACCAGTGTGTCTGCATCCATAAACACACACTTGGAGTAGTGTGTGAGAGCCCAGCAGTGCAGCTTGGTGAAAGTGACACCCAGATCAGGTCTCTTCATCATGGCCAAGTGTGCCGTGTCCCCACTGTCCAACACATCCACTAGCCTGACTTCATCAAAGATCTTATGAAGAACTGCCCTAAAGACATTCAAAAACATCTCCTTTTGTTTTCCACAGAAGTCAGACAGATTCGAAGTACTGGCTGAATTAAGCATGTTGTACCTTGACTGATCGGACACATGGGGTCCAATGAGCACCACCAGCTTTTTTGAAGTCTTGTGGTTCCTAAGAGACTTTCCAAGCACCATAGCTCCTCTCGCATAGCTATCGTTTGTGGCCAAAGTGACAAATGCCTGTTCTGCTAAAGAAATGAGCTTGACATAATACAGTCTAATGAATTTGATTTCACATACGGTAATTATGCTAAGGAACAACAGATGACAACATAATGGATTTCCTGAAAAATCAAGTCATGTTTAAGCCTTAATGGAAGTCGATGATGCACGTTTCCTCTCATAATAATGTCAAAAAGTATTATTCTTTTCAATATGGTTTAAAAAGAATCGGTTCTTTTGAACAATACGTTTTGAAGAATCGGTTCACAAACGGATTCAGTGATTCTTTTACCTCACGACGTGTTCCTTACATTCCTCTTCAATAAAATTTTAAAAGGGGTGTCTGTTGCAATCGTTCGAGTTCAGCCATGATTCAGTTCTTAAAACAAAGTCATTTAGAACGTAAATATCATTTAAATGTGCATTAAACACAACTTAAATTATCTTATATCTCTCAGATGAAAAGTTTTTTCTTGTTTTAATGAAATGCTATTTATTAAAACCAAACCTGCAACGAGTCCTCAGGCCATTAAGAGTCGGACAAAACCGTTCAAAATAGACGGTTCTCGGTTCGCCGAAAACTTGTCAAACCGGATTTTTGCGAGTCGAACAAATTCGAAAAGACGGTTCTCGGTAAATAAATGAAGTGTTGTTGAGTTGACTCGAGAACCAGTCAACGAATTGTTCAGACCGGTTTTGTGAACCGTTTCAACCGATTCTTCAACTGAACAATTCATTCACAAATAAAAACATCATCTTAAACTCTTGAGTAATCATGCCAGTATAAGTCAGCCTTACATAGGCTACTTTATATCCAGTGCTACAGAAATATGAATATGAGCAATGCAGTGAACATCCACATCCCTTAATGCCTTTTTGCATGCTCTCTCTCTCTCTCTCTATATATATAATCGTATAGATATTTGCAGTAAGATGGTCCAACCACTACACATCAACAGCTCTGTTTAATTTACAAAGTGCATTGATTGTCACATACCTGCCATGCTCGTTATTTGTCAAAGCTACTTTGTAGCCCGGACTCCCTTAGAACAGCAGTGTCACTTCAATAAAAAAGACTCTGTATCACGTCTTGAGTTCATTTATACCAACGCGGACCTTCTCCACATATACGCTTGCTGCCAGTCACGTGACCAGATACGGCTCTGCGGACAGAGCCATGATTGGTTCGTGATCTTTGGGGCGTGGCTTCATATATGACTGCACAGATTTCCACGACTTTAGGTTGTATTTTTTATCAATGCAAAAGGGAAAAAGTGTATACTTTTTTAGATTTTTAGATACTGTTTCATACATATGTTGTGTATATTTGCATATATAATAAAAAATCTATTCATGTATTTATGCATTTGTATATTTCATATTAATACATATATTATATTGATGTTCATGGCACATAATGCATTAACTCATGTTAACTAAATGTCCTGCTCTAAAATGGTGAGAGTCAGAATGGAAATACTAATGATTGCTAATAATACACCACATAATTATGATATTAGGACTGTTTGTCAGCTATACTAACTGAATCAACAGACTGTACATATGTACAGCAGTTTCACCTGATAGTGAGACCAATATTGAGACATCACTAGAATAGAATAGAATAGAATATATATTATGTATAATCTATTATCTATTATATAGAATAGAATAGATATAATATGTATATATGAGCTGATGGGTGTCTCATGCCACCTACTGGTTAGAGTTTAGCTGTGCTTTCTAGAATAAATAGCTATAATTCTATATTATATCTATGCCAGTTATATATGTATTTGACAGGCTAACTGTAGATAATCATTTACATTATTAAATGTCGGCACATTACATCATTTTGTAACTTGTATAAGTTTCTTGAAAAGTTTGACAATTATTGATTATTAATTATATTAAGGCCACTGTTGCTTTTAGCATTGCATGATTGCATCTGTTCCTTCAGCAGGACAATGTGGATTTGTGTGAGCCACACACACACACATACACACACAAAAGATGGTTAGTCCCCTCTATTTATTTTACTTAAAATTAAACATTTCAATTTTACTTAAACACATTTTTTTCCACATACTGTACATTATTGTTTCTCCTCTATGCCCCGCCTTTCTGAAATCAGCTCCAGGCATGACGAAGCGGATATCGTCCTCTTTTGGAAGACCAAACAAAGTAGTTTCGCTTTCACAACGAAACACACAGCGTCTTCACGACATGACGGCGGCAACAACAACGTTTTAGGAGGGCATGGACAAGTCTTAACTTTTATAAAGAATATCTCTTTGGATTTGAGACTTTAGTCTTTGCAACTTTACAGATCTTCTTTATGCACCAAGAGCTTGTAACACTCCAAAGACAAAGGAAAAATTGAAATCGTATCATATGACCCCTTTAAGTGTGAGCTGCGGGGTCATGTGATAAATGTTACTTTTCTCATAGCTGTAACATATTAACCAAAGAAAAAGAACAGTCGTTTGTGATTACAGGAAATGGCATTTTATTGAATTATTTTCTAAAGATTTCTAAGGTGGATTTTCATTTACGGATTTTCAAAATGACTAGAATTTATAGATTTCAACAAAGACACACATTTTGCACGCGACTCAAAGGAGGTCCGATGAGCGCCGCCTGCAGGAAGACTCGTGTGTCTCACCGCAACACTTCTGAGTGATTTCTGTCATGAACGCCCCTTTACGCGCCGTCAGATGTGTCGAACTGACCGTGGCGCTCTTTTGCGAAGTTCAATAGATTTCTCCGTGGATTATTGTCAAGTTTAATTTGCGGAGGTGGGGCTTTTAGAGACGTTGCGCACGTAAACGCCGAGTCAACATGTCGGGAAGCGTTGCTGAAAGAGTTTTGTCTTATCTAAGCAGAGCATTACAATTTCTACAACCGAATAAGACGAACTGTGTGAACATACGACGACCATTCACTGCCAAACTGCAAGGTAGCAGCTGTATTTGAACCCGCAGACGAGCAGTTCACACGCGCACACACGTGACTTGGTTGTGTGATCATATCACTAATATGTACAGGAATGTTATAGTCCTTAAAGTGTACTTTAAATCACTACTTTATTTTATGGTGTAAATGCACACCTGTTTATTCACAGCAGTTTGTGTATTCTGATGTAGACTAATTGTTTTGCACACCTGCTTGCTTGATTATGTTGAGGTGCTTGTGTGCACACCTATATAACTCCTGCATTTAAAAGAGAAAGAAAAATATATAGTAAACAATTGTACTTTTTTTTTTTGTATTGTACTTTTTTAAACTGAATTCTTGAAGGATCAACGAGTAACATTTTAACCCGTTTGCCCTTTGCCAATCCAGAAAACATATGATTTCAAGCTTTTGTTAATCCTTTAATATAGATATAATATAGATAATATAGATTTTTATTTTATTTATCAATTAAGAATTCTAGAATACATTTAACAACTGATTTAGCTATTGTTAATAATAATTCAAACTCGTTTCTCCGTGAATACAGGTGAAGGTCAGATCAGACCACTAGATGGCGTTAAAGTCTTAGATCTGACGAGGTAGGCGCTGTGCATTCATATTCATAAATGATGCTCTGCTAGATGCTTAATATTTAAAAAAAAATCACATGACTACATGGTGTGCGATGCAGGGTTCTTGCTGGACCTTTTGCTACTATGATATTAGGAGATTTGGGAGCTGAGGTGATTAAAGTTGAGCGACCAGGTAAGGTTCATGTAAATAGAGTGGGAAACGTAAAAGTGTTTTATGCTTTGTAAACATCTTATATGACATATATCGCATGCATTTTAGTTTTAAGATGTTGCCATCATTTCAAGGATTAGATTCATCCCAAAAAGCAAATGCTGTTATTTCCTCACCTAACGATTTTCTTCTCTGCCACTGTTTAATATACTGACATTGAATTAGGGCTGGGGCTTTTAAGCTCTAAAGTAATAGAATACCCATTCATTAAGTTTTCTTGCATATCTATTAAACTCTTATTTGACCAAGCATGCCTCTACAGCAAATATTTTGAGGTAGGTAATGCTGTTTCCATGTTAAATGGCTGCACTATAATGACATTTCTTATATTAAAGCTTCACGTTGCCAGTTCCTGTAAAAACGATTCTTTGTTTAGCTCTAAACAGTGTGTGACTGCAGTGCTATAGTGTGTCTGACTGATGAACTCTAGTGAACTATATTGAGCTGTGTGACAGGCTCAGGAGACGAGACAAGAGCTTGGGGCCCTCCGTTTGTGGGTGAAGAGAGTGCTTATTTCCTGAGTGTGAACAGGAACAAAAAGGTATACTCCATTGTGTTTTTTTTTTTACTAATATTTTATCAATTTTCAACTTTTAAAATGCATCATGATTCCTGCTATTGTAATTGTGATTTCTTTCTTGCAGAGCATCGCTGTTAATCTTAAAGGGGTCATATGATGCTGCTAAAAAGAACATTATTTTGTGTATTTGGTGTAATGAAATGTGTTTATGCGGTTTAAGGTTCAAAAAACAAATTATTTTTCACATACTGTACATTATTGTTTCTCCGCCTTTCTGAAACTCGTCGATTTTTACAAAGCTCATCGGTCTAAAAAAGCGAGGTGTGCTCTGATTGGCCAGATATCCAATGCGTTGTGATTGGCCGAATACCTCAAGCGTGAGACGGAAATGTTACGCCCCTCACATACTGTTGATGCCGTGTCCGGCCG
>NW_015670976.1:330149-330811 GCF_001515625.1 Sinocyclocheilus rhinocerous | reverse complement strand
CTACTTTTCTTGCAGAGCACCGCTGTTAATCTTACAATGTCAAGCTCTGGTTAAAAAAACAAAAAACATTATTTTAATTATTTTATGATTTTGTTATTCTTTTTTATTATATTATCATGTTATGTGAGAAATTGTATGAGAAGTAGATTTAAGTTTTCATTAAGTTTCATTTTAATTTAGATTGAATTAAATTTTTTTTAAAGGTGACATATCATGAAAATCTGACTTTTCCAGGTTTTAAGTGCTATAATCAGGTCCCCAGTGCAACCAAGGAAACGTGAAAAAGATTAACCTAGTAACTTTGTTTTGGGAAGCCTTTTTCTGAAAGCGTCTGATTTCGCTCCCTTGGTGACGTGGCAAAAGGATCTCATTATAATATTACCGCCCCTTAATCTGTAAGTTTCCACCCACGGCGCCGTTATTGTGTTTTCGCAAGTGACAACGGTGTACTAGTTCTAATGCCATGGCGAAAGTTTGAGCAAAACATGCTAACTGTTCTGTCTTTAGCTGCACAGACGAGCACAGAACACTATTTACAGTCCCAGCCTCAGAGGAGACAAGAGAGCAGTGGATTTATTGATTTATTTAATGTATATTGCTGCTGCCAAACAGATCTAAAATAAACATGCGATTTATTTCCCAGCTGTTTACCTTCACAGACA
>NW_015670976.1:324690-327321 GCF_001515625.1 Sinocyclocheilus rhinocerous | reverse complement strand
AATACTGTTCAGTTTCTTGCACAGACCGATCGTTTTGTGTCTTTACACATCAATGTATCGTCACGAGCCACAGGGTTTAATTTGGTTTTGTTTGTGTATGTTTTATGACTCTCAAAGCCATGATTCCCATTCACTTCCATTATAAGACTGACAGACTGCAACGGTTTGAGTTAAAAATCTTTGTTTGTGTTCTACTGAAGAAACAAAGTCACCTACATCTTGGATGCCCTGGGGGTAAGCAGCTAAACATCACATTTTCATTTATGGGTGAACTATCCCTTTAAGTTAGATTGTTCTAAATGTTTCTCCTTTTTATCATCTTGAACATCCTAATTTGTCATTGGCCCGTCATTCTTATGTTCGAGTCTGACTCTTTCACATCTTTAAATGAGAGCAGAGATATTTTGAGAAATAATCACCTCTCCACTTCAGCTCTCAGTGCTCCTCTCAGATTCTTCTCTTTCTGTGAATCTGTAGCCAAATATCATTATTGTTGCAGTTAGATTCAGAGCAATTACAAAGAGCTGGAAGCATACATTTTAAAATGTCAACCGTAATGTCAAATGTAAAAGTCTGATAAACCAGCTTAAACCATATACAGGTAAGACCAGCAAACCATCTCAGGCAGGTTTAAGAGCTTTTTAACCAGGATAGCGCACATGTGAAATACTGTGTTTCAAACTAGGGATGTGTTTCTCAGTAAGATGGACCCTTGGCTTCATTATGGTCCTGACACACACTTATGTCAATACATGACTTTAAAACTCGATGCATCATGAACTTTCAGCAGCTTCTCTCCTGCATATACAGAGTTCTTGTCAATTCCTTGACCTTCATCTCCGACTATATGAACCTTTCTTTCTGTATTTTGCGTGAAGTATTCTTTCAGTTCATTGGCTCGTCGGGTTTTACCACTGCACGGGTAACCACACATTAATATTAAAGGCATTTTATTAAAGTCTGGATGACGGGTGGAGATTCATACTTCTCTACAGTGCTCCGTGGGAGATTTTCTTCTTCGCGCTCATGTATTGTGCTGATATGGCCAGTGCATTGCTGCCCTCTACAGGCCTGTGGTCAGAAGGTAAAACGTTCCAGATAGGGATGGGCGATACCCCTTATTTTGTTTTCGATACGATACCGATATTTTTCAAGGCAGTATCGTCGATATCGATACCGATTCGATACTTCTGCACTAAACTTTTAAATTATGAAATGTATTAAATTATTAAATTACTAAGAGTAAAATGGGTAATGAAAACCACTTAACTTTATGTTTAAAACGCATTTTAACCCGTTTAATCCCAAATTTTTCCCAGACATGAAAATATCCAAATGATGTGTCATTAGTAACCCTTTGAAATAATCAATAATTTTCAACGTTTTTTTTTGGAAAAGTGTGTGAAAATTTTTATTTTATGGTCAGTCACAATTGTAACCGGTGGGATAATGTGTATACTGAATTAACATATTTCTGCAGTCTTAAAAATTGTTATATATCTTAGCCCAGCTATTTTAAACTGTTTGATCACATTCTAGGGTTACTATTATGCATAAAAAAAACCTTATACAACATTGATAGGAATACTGAGACCAAATACAAAAAAATGCAACCATCAACGTATTTCAAAATTGTTACTTTTTTGTAACATATATCATCACATTTTTATATTAGTGCTACCAGTATTACAACATTAATATTCTAACTTATTTGTAACATTTGAACTTTTGATTTAGTGCAATATTTTGTACTGCCATTAGGGACTGCCAGTGAATGGCTGTTGCATGCATAAAATGCAACCTTTTTATTCTGACAGTGTATGATTTCTATTAACATTACAGAATAGAACATGATCAATATTATCTTTCAACGTTCAATTTAAATAATTGTAATTGCACAAACTATGTAGGCTACAATTTCAATTTGTTTATTGTGAAATAACTCAAACATTTATGTTTTTATTTCTGTTCTCTGATAAGCATTGTTCAGGGCTGCCATTCCCAAAAGCTTTAATGCTTTTTTATGATACTTTTGGGAAACGCAGCCCTGTTTGAATGCACTGTCAGCAGTGAGTGAATGCTCTCTGTGATTTATTGGTTCTGTCTTGCAACATTTGCGTGTGTTCAGATGAGCAGGAAAATAGTTCTATCCTACACAATTATTCGCTAACAAAGGTTATTCGTCCAATTCAATGCATATTGTACGCATTATTATTATTATTTTTGTTAAATAAATAAAACCACTGGTAAATAAAACACACCTTAGTATCGATATTTTTTGTTTGAGTATCGATACTTTCGATACTCGCGTCAGTATCGATATATCGATACTTCGGATCGATACGCCCACCCCTATTTACCATTGCCAGCTGCTCATTCAAAAAGACTACACATTACAACATATTACAATAGAAACACCATAAAGTAAGCATTGCTTATGATCTACTGTTAATTATAATGACTTATTATGATCCTTTGGCATGAATGCATGTTATTTATTGATTGTAAACTGCTCTGAATTTGGACGTGTAGCTCTGACATATATTTAATGAAACCAAAGTCTTTTGAAGGTTAATAATCACATTAGGCTGTCATACAAATCCTGTTTTCCATCCCCAAATTTTAGACATA
>NW_015670976.1:322408-324522 GCF_001515625.1 Sinocyclocheilus rhinocerous | reverse complement strand
AGAACTTAGTTTAGTACTCACATGCTGTGACAGCCGCTTTCTGTCCGTGTGCTTCGGATGTGTGCACTCAGAAAACCTTATATCAAAAGTTTAAACACATATGGTTTAAAACGCATGATTAACCAGAGGCTTATATTACATATTGTAAAAAGGGGCATAATATGTCTCCTTTAACATGTTAACAATATTTTTTCATTTAAATACCTTTTGTCTTCTTGAGGCCCCCTAGTGGACCCCGGCTCCCTGGTTAAGAACTACTGATATGTGCCATTGCACATTTTTGCAGTGTTTTCTCTTTTACTATGTCTTTATGGTGCAGTCCATGGCGTGAATGAACAGAGGAACTGGGTGTGTTTGTATAAATGGAGGAAGACAGCGGCAACACAAAGCTGACGTGTTCTTCATTATGTTTATGTCTCCAGTTAAATACGTAAAACCCCAGGTTTTCTGTTTCTGTAGACACGCCTATGGTATTGTAAATCTGGCCTGCTTTTAACTCATAAACCCTAATGTTTTCAGTTGTATGGCCCTTATGAAAAGGCTAATTTACTTTACTGTCTGATTGTTTTTAATCACACTCATAAAGGAAGCCATGCTTTACTTGAAAATTGTTCTGTAGCCACGCTAATCTGAAGCGGATGGGCACTGTCACCACGCTGGCTGCTTTGGTGATTGGTTTCACGTGTCCGGCACCCATAAATCCTGCAGTCAAGTCACACTTGATAAGGAAATGGAAATCAGCATTTCTGTAGACAGGCACGCATCTCTCTGTGTAAAAAGTCACCAGTTTTGTTCAAACTACCATGCATTTTTTTCGATTATATAGGTATACAATATTTTACTACAGATTTGCATCTGGATTTAATACTGTTTTAGAACTACTGCGAAATGTCTGTTTTTATTTACATGAAAACATGAAGTAGTGTAGTTAAATTACAACATCTATCAGCACGCAAAACATTCAAACCACTCAAATGAGTTCAGCAAACGATACTCTCATGTTGGTAGTGATCATGCATTTCATGCAAGTTGTTACATTGTGTCAACACTGCAATGGCATCTCTTGCAGTTAGCAATGAATTGCACTCAAAGACTGCATTACTTTTCTGCTGTTCTCTGTAAGATCACAAATCACAGCCAAATTCCCATGTCTCGCGCTGCTTATAAAGACCTGGAGGCGTAACCCACAAGACCTCATTAAATTGTGGATGCTGGACAGTTAAATTAGAGTGATTTACTGTGCTCATCCTGTATCGTTTAATTTTTCCCTTCTGAAAGGATTTTGCACTTTCTTTTTGAGTGTAAAATCAGTCTGGAATGCTTAGATTCAACAAGTGCTGTTTGATTTATTACTTTTTTAAATTTTTTTTTATTATTACTTGACAGGGATTTTCAGGACGAGCCTCTCTAGTCGATTGACATCATTCTTCCTGGTCTTCTGTGGTTTTGCTGACCGTTTTGGTTTCTTTAAATCTGTGGATATCA
Source organism: Sinocyclocheilus rhinocerous (assembly GCF_001515625.1). Classification (NCBI taxonomy): domain Eukaryota; kingdom Metazoa; phylum Chordata; class Actinopteri; order Cypriniformes; family Cyprinidae; genus Sinocyclocheilus; species Sinocyclocheilus rhinocerous. The sequence continues at coordinate 323,037 of NW_015670976.1, read as the reverse complement.
TTATTTTTATTTATTAAAGATGACTTCATATATTCATCCTCCAGAGAATTCCCGGAACCACAGCTTCCAACTCTAACATATTATATCAAATTAAAGCTGCATCGTTGAACCAAAGTGATCATTTCCCTCTCAATTAGATTTGGCCAAAATGTAATTTGTGCTGTGTTGACTGCATAGATATGGTAGATAGGAATTTATTTTTAGGCTTTCTGTGGTATCTAGAGAATGTTTATTAAATTGAAGCCGTGTCTGCTTGACAGAACATTGAAAAGGTTATTAGATATTAGAAACTCTAATCTAACAAAAAAAAAAAAATAGCATAATGAGTAGCTATTTTGAAACACAGTAAACATCTTAAATCGTGACCAGCTCTCAGGTCTTGTCTGCAAAGTTTCCTCAACTGTAACAATTAAAATCATACAACAGTGTGAACATTTTGACGTAATTTGTTCTACAATAAAAGTGACTGACTTTTAAGCAGCTAAAGTGTAATATTTAGCTGTCTCACAATGTGCACTCAACACATTTATTTAAAAAATATATATAAAATTCACATAAAATTTAATTGACACACAGTAAATAACATAATTTGAGTAAATTATTACTCCATACACACCACACACACACAC
>NW_015670976.1:319548-321790 GCF_001515625.1 Sinocyclocheilus rhinocerous | reverse complement strand
CTATTGTTAAGCAAAAGTAAAACCATAGAAAAAAAATGCATAACTTAAATATATATATATATATATATATATATATATATATATAATGCCATATTTTTATTTTATTTTAGAATGTTTAACCTATTACTTGTTTCATTAATATTATTTAAATTAAATATACTTTCATTTATTCTATTTATAGAATGCCAAACTCTTTTGAAATGACTTGTTGATGCTCTTGTAGTATTTTGATAGATATTCATATGTTTGCCGTGCATATACAGCCTTTGTGTGTGCTTTCACATAAGACATGTTTGCAGTTTGCTGTGATCCGTGGCTGTTTACCACAAACACAACATTTATCCATTATTTTTGATTAAAAATCCAAACGTTGTTGCTGAAAATGCTTTTTCAGGATTGTGATTCTCTTTCTACACAGAACAGTAGTAAAATCTTTCATAGTATTCACAAAGTATTATGCAATGCATTTTACTTCTATATACAGTACAGTAGATTCATGTTGCTCAAGCAAGTGGCAGAACACTTAAACTCAGACTTGGCCTACTTTTCTTATTTTGAAAGTTAGGCTATCACAAATATTTTAACTTAAAACTTACCATTGATAGAAACAACCGTCTCTCGTGCCTTTTCCTTTGCATTTAAATCTTTATTAGAAGAACTGTTTTTCCACCTCCACAAGTGCCATCCATCATGTCGCCCTGTTTATCTAAAAGAGCACTTTTCGTTGCTTTAAATCTAGCCACAAACGTCATGTGTTGACTGTGAAACACTGTAGACTTTAATTAAATGCTTTTATAGTGTAATTACTACATTTTCGTGTCAATCCATGTTAATTTTTATTGTGAAAAAGGCGCTGTCACTTTAATTCAGCACATGCAGCACAGTAAAAATAAACTACTGCATATGCAATGCTCCTGGTTCGCATTGCCAGACCACATCTGTGTGAATGCACTAACCTGTTAACATAGGCGTGGACAAATATATGCACTGCAAACGGGCCTTCGATTGGGAATGTTGGATCCAGCGCTAGAGGTCTGCTGTGGCTCTCTTGTTGAAGCCTTTAAATCTTTGCTTTAAGCAAATATCATTACCAGTCTCCTGCCCCGCCACATGAACTGTGATTAATTGGACACCCCAATCAGGAATAAGGGAAGCCATTCATTTATGGGTGGTTTGTATCTCACATGCTGTAGCAGTTTTGCAGTCTTGTCTAATTTATTTGTAATGGACCTTGCAGTGGCATGCCGTCAGTTGATTTATTGACATCCTTTGGTTTATTGCTTCAGTCCTGAGGGGGCAAAATTGTGGTCCAGTTGCAATTTGGGAGTGACCAATTTTTATTTTTATTTTGGCCCAATTTCGTCAGGAAACGGCACTGCGTAGCTCTATATTGTGATTGCTTGTGCAAATCCCCAAGGAGGCTTAAAACCATGACTTGGCAGACTAGAAGCATCTTTGATACAAGGAATAATTCGCCTTGTGTTCCAAAAAAAGAGGTCCCACACATGGGAAATTAATCAGATGTTGACATCAGTGTTTTCAGGAACCATGTGATTTGCCATAGCTGGCGTAACCATGACCAAATTTGGCCCAAGAGCATCAAATCGTTGTCTGTTTGAAGATTTTTCTTCTTCCTGTAGGGTTAAAGTGCTCATTGTATGCTTGAAATACTCTTCCTTTTGTCAAAAATATTACCATTTGTGGTTTTGTCTAGTACACACTTTTTTATTATTATTATAATCCGTTTACCTCATCGTTTAGTTATTGGATTTTTTCTTTTGACTTCTCGTTTTATGCCAAGTCACCTATTCATTCACTATAGCTATTGTACTATTTAAGCAAAACCAGTCATTCCGTTGAGTAGGGTTGGGTACCGTTCACATTTTAACCGGTACGGTACCGGTATCGGTACCTGAATTTCGGTGCCGGTACCCAACGGTACCTTTTTTCGGTACTTTACTCTCTGTGTAATTACAAAAACATTTATTTCAGTGAAAAAATAAGTCCAAAAGTCTCAATTTCAACATTTTGAACAATAGGGCCCTACAAACTTTATTTCTTTTATTTTTTTCCCCCCAGAAATTCTTGTTTTAATTTTTCTGAAAATCAAATGAAGGCATTAAACATTTATTTTAAATCAAATAAAAATTAAACCCTTTTATTTTTTGGCAAACAAACTGAGGTTTACTGTTGAAATTAATACATGGAAGAAAAATTGTGTGAATATTCCTTTAAAACATTT
>NW_015670976.1:315001-318492 GCF_001515625.1 Sinocyclocheilus rhinocerous | reverse complement strand
ATCATTACTCGGTAGTACCGACGCAATTCGGTCGGTACCCTTAAAAGTACCGAGTCCGGTACCCAACCCTACCGTTGAGCCATAATGTCTATAAGAGGATCATATATTCAACAAAATGACAAACGCATTGCTTGACATGCCAGCGAAACAAAAACACCGGAATACCCTTCAGATTTCTTCTGTTTTCCATGTTCCTACTATAAAAAGTACGTTTTGATTTCACACAGTTTTTATCAGGAGTACATCATGTCTGTTACGGTCCATGCAGATATGGAATGAGCGTTTTAGGGCGAGACATGCACTGTCTCGTCTGGTTAATGTGGAATAATCAGGCTCGCTAAGTACACTGATGAGTACGGAGAACAAGAACCACAGACTCCTGTTCCTCTGGAGATGGTTGAGGTCTCCATGGTGCTCGGCGTCCACAGAAGCGACAAAGCTCCCCGTTTCTTTTTATTGTTGGGGTTTCATTTCTTTACAGCCGATTAAGTGGCGTCTGAGAACGCGAGTTATTTTCAGCATATGTCCTTCATTAGATGGGCCCCCACACCCAAATGTGCTGAGGTTTGGCATTGGATGCTTTTCACATTGCTGGCAGTGGAGAAACCTGGGCTGTCTGATGAATGGATACAGCTTTACTACTAGTTCATGCTGCTGTTATAGATTCTCTTAGAAACCAGTTCTCTAAACTGGTATAATAATAGCTACAATACAAGTTACTGTATAATAATGTTTTTTTTTTTTTTTTTGTATTTGGGAAACAGAAAGTGGTCTGAAAGTTTACTATGAGGATTATTATAATTTTTTCTTAATTTTGGATTCATAATTTATTGGTAAAATGATGATAAATGGTTAAAGGAATAGTTCACCCAAAATTTTAAATTTGCTAAAAAATTTACCTTCATCCAAGATGTAGATGAGTTTGTTTCTTCATCAGAAGTGGATGGGTGCCGTCAGAATGAGAGTCCAAACAGCTGATAAAAACATCACAATAATCCACAAGTAATCCACACCACTCCAGTCCATCAGTTAACATCTTGTGAAGCCAAGAGCTGTGCTTATAAGGGATTTTTTTAAAGGGATTTTGTTTCTAATTTCAATTCTTTTGGTTTGTCTGATTTTTTTTTTTTCTGTTCCTTGATTATATTATAATCACTAATCTGAGTCTGAGGTTTTATTTATTTTTTCTTTTCTTTTCTTTTTATCGTGCTGGACTTAATTGGATATGTAGTCACAATGAAACGGAAGTATCGATTTTCTTCTCTGTTATAGTAACTCCTCTGAGTATAATGGATTAATGAAAAAGGTTAGGAACAGTTCATTGTTTGTTGATTGGTTTTTGAGATGTGCGTAGAGGCAGTTGAACGCAAGCTTGCAGGCTAAATGAATGGAGTCCTGCATGCATCACCAGAAAGAAGTTTATTTCACAGGAAGATCAGAGTCATATTTTGATTAAAAATGCATGGATGAATTGTTCGCAATAAGATCAATAACGTGCATTTAGAAAATAAATAGGGTGAATTTTCATTTCATGCTGACTTGAAAGGTGAAATGTGTCATTTCTGTAAACAGAATGGCAAAATAAGGACTGTTTTCAAACGAGTTTTACAAACACTCCATTGCTTCAGCTGTTGCCATGCCGATTTGGTCAGAATTCAAACAGAATCAAACGGAACAATAATTTGAAAGAGTTTGAGTTTCTAGGACTCTGTAGACATAATTTACAATGTGCTAAAAAAAACACCAACAGAGCTCTAGAACTATTGCTGCAACTTTTGCACTCACCACTCACATTTTCTTTATAAAATGTAAAAAATCTGGTTATTCCTGCTCTCACACTTGTGTTAATATTGGTGTGGTTACAGCAGTGATGGCGGCCCGACTGAGGGCGTGATTAAGGGGATGTTTGTTCTTTGTTTACTTGAGTCCCAAATATCTTTGCACCCCTTTTTGTGGTGGTTCTTATTGGTTGTCACATCACAGTAGTAAAAGAGATCTTATGAATATAGTGTGCTATAAAAAGGGTATTACAAGTGAAGTTGTGTACTGTGATGGTAGAGACAAAATCATTTTAGCTGCAATAAAGTATATGAATGTCATTACAGTTTGTATTTTTGCAACAAACTGCATGTTTGTCTGGTGCGAATTCTAAAGACAACTCTACTCTGTAACTTTTTTCATTCTTTACAATGCTATCTAGCCTATTTCTTTTGGAAACACAATTTATAGACATGCATCTAATATAACTAAATTTTTACTTTTTTTTTCTGAAGAGAATGTGAGCGGTGTTCAGTGGCAGCCAGAGCACAAAGTTACTTTAGTTTTGACACAAGCGCTTAGCGTATGCATACAACTGAATGCATAGCCTTTCAAACTTAGCTTGATAGTGTGTGCAAATGTAGCCGCTTGACACAAGCATCATAGAAAGTGTGTGTACTATGCTGATGATAAATTATGTCTCGTGCGTGGCATGCATACCCTAGTGTACGGGTAAAAACTGAAGCATAGGTTGGGCTTTAGTGGGCCATATATATATATATATATATATATATATATATAATACTTAAATCTGAGTATGAGCAAACACAAGTAATTAAAGCAAAGAGAGAGGGAAAAATGTTATGAAGTGATACTGCTTTGTGAAATATACTTGCACAAACTCTGGCTAGTAGACTGCTGTTTTCATACTAGGGCATGACAGATTTTCCTTAAGCTGCCCATACCTCTGCCAAGGAAATAAACACATCCATAGATGTTTACCTCCAGTGAGTCAAAGTCTTAGAACCACGGTGGAGTTCCTAGAATCAAATTAATCTGACTGCTCTGATGATAATAGAAATGTAATCGGGTCTTTGCCCTCATTCTCTCCAGACGTGTGTGCTCAGCTGTGGGGATTTCTAAGAGCCGCACACAGGCCCAAATCAAGCCATACTGGCAAAGCATCTAGCATCAACAAATGGTCAAATATTGGAGGAACAAACAGATAACCATCCCAAACTCACACCATTTTTTTTTTTTTTAGGATGGAGACCCAGTCAGACCAGGTGTTGCAATGACAGATCTGGCCACTGTTTTATACACTCTTGGAGCCGTCATGGCTGCTTTGCTTCAGCGACAGAAAACAGGACGAGGCCTTCATATACACTGCAATCTTCTGTCTTCACAGGTAATACAACATTTACTTCATTTGTACAGATTTGGAGAAATGTAGCATTACATCACTTGCTCACCAATGGATCCTCTGCAGTGAATGGGTGCCGTCAGAATGAGAGTCCAAACAGCTGATAAAAACATCACAATAATGTCCAGTCATTCAGTTAATGTCTTGTGAAGCCAAAAGCTGTATGTTTCTAAGAAACAAATTCGTCATCAAGATGTTTTTAACTTTAAACCATTGTTTTCGGCTAAAACATGAGTCCAGAGTCCATAGTCCATAAAAACACTATGTTTGGACGCTCATTCTGACGGCACCCATTCACTGCAGAGGATCC
>NW_015670976.1:313665-314594 GCF_001515625.1 Sinocyclocheilus rhinocerous | reverse complement strand
CAGTTAATGTCTTGTGAAGCCAAAAGCTGTATGTTTCTAAGAAACAAATTCGTCATCAAGATGTTTTTAACTTTAAACCATTGTTTTCGGCTAAAACATGAGTCCAGAGTCCATAGTCCATAAAAACACTATGTTTGGACGCTCATTCTGACGGCACCCATTCACTGCAGAGGATCCATTAGTGAGCAAGTGATGTAATGCTACATTTCTCCAAATCTGCTCCCAGTGTGATAATAGTATTATTGCATTTATTTATTTTTTGTATTTTAATAAAATAATAAACAAAATAATCAGCGATAATACTATTTAAAAAAATTAATTGAGTATAAAATAAAAATACAGTTATTTTATAGTACACTTAAAAATACAATGCTAATATTATATTTTTTAATGAAATTTGATCATTTTCAAACCTAAAATCAGCACACTTTTATTTTGGTGGGTTGCCGACAAGTATATGCACTGCCGGGTTTATCGCTGCCGAGTGAATGAAATGTCAGTTTTGCGTTTTGCTCTGAAATTGGCAGCGTGTAGCCTAGATTTATGCTTTCAGATTGAGTGGAAATCAGTATTACAGTTAGTCGATCTAAAACAGCGATTGTGCATTAACAGCTGTCAACAATGTCGTACACAAATAAACGATCTGAACATATTTACACATCGCATTTTTTATTTTGGTCGCTCATGCGCACCCGTGTACCACTTGTGTGCACCCCTGTGTGTATATATATATATACAGTGGGTACGGAAAGTATTCAGACCCCCTTAAATTTTTCACTCTTTGTTATATTGCAGCCATTTGCTAAAATCATTTAAGTTAATTTTTTTTCCTCATTAATGTACACACAGCACCCCATATTGACAGAAAAACACAGAATTGTTGACATTTTTGCAGATTTATCAAAAAAGAAAAACTGAAATATCACAAG